>NC_053391.1:76483911-76783911 GCF_905171765.1 Bufo bufo
CAAGAGGACATAGTTTTAAATTAGAGGGGCAAAGGTTTAAAAGTAATATCAGGAAGTATTACTTTACTGAGAGAGTAGTGGATGCATGGAATAGCCTTCCTGCAGAAGTGGTAGCTGCAAATACAGTGAAGGAGTTTAAGCATGCATGGGATAGGCCTAAGGTTATCCTTCATATACAGTAAGATAGGGAGAGGGGCTATTCATAGTATTCAGTATATTGGGCAGACTAGATGGGCCAAATGGTTCTTATCTGCCGTCACATTCTATGATTCTATGTTTCTATGACTCTCAGACTCCTCCCCATTGCAAGCATGGCTACATGCTGGAGGTAACTGGTGAGTTGGCTATGAGTCTGACCTTACGCTCCTGCAATTCGCACACTGGCTACTGGTACTGCCCATATAGCACTGGTAAGTGAGTGTTAGGTCCCGAGCTACTTGAGAAACCTTGGCGCGGTGCTCGGGCTCAAACATGTCCTCCACAACTGCATATGGGTTTGAGCACTTCCTGCCGGTTTAACACCACGCCATTTTTTGTGTTGGTTAGTATATAGAAATGCTTGGAGGTGTATAAACTCCAATTTAAAGGGAACCTGTCAGCGGCAAAACCCATCCCAAACCGCCAGCACTACCTTCAAGTAGCCGGCAGTGAGTTTCGAATTATGATTTTCTTACTGCATGCTGATGAGGCAGAAGTATGAAAAACTTTATTTTATCCTCTGCGCTATTTTCCAGTCAGGCTTGAAATTAAGGGGGCAGCGGCCTCCTTGCTTCAAGTCAAGGTAACCGCGCCCCCTTCCCTGTGTTTAAGGCCCAGCTGCAAGTCCATAGTGTCACTTCAGCGCCATTCATTTCTGGTGTCACATTCGATTACATTTAAAGAAAAACAACAATTTTGACTGTGAATAAATAGCAGTCAGTTGCACACACGTGTTTGTGTGTTTAAGGCCCAGCTGCAAATCCATAGTGTCACTTCAGCGCCATTCATTTCTTGAGTTACATTCGATTACATTTAAAGAAAAACAACAATTTTGACTGTGAATAAATAGCAGTCAGTTGCACACACGTGTTTGTGTGTTTAAGGCCCAGCTGCAAGTCCATAGTGTCTTCAGCGCAACTAATTTCTGGTGTCACAGTAGCTTGCACGCATATTACAACTTAACTAATCTAAAAAAAATGACAGGCAGAGGCAGGCCACCCCGCAGGGGCCGTCATGGTCGTGGTGATGTGATTCCTTTTGGCCCTAGAATAATGCCCAGTGTTCAGAGGCCACGTACCCTGAACTCGAAAAGTTATGAGGACATAGTTGACTGGCTAACACAGGACACCCAATCTTCTATAGTATCCGCTCGGAACCTTGACGCACCATCCTCCTCCAGCTCAGCTTCGGGCACCTCTCAAGTTACCACTCGCCCGCCTGCCGCCACCACCAACACTAGCATCACAGCCGCTTCACTTGATCTGTCAGAGGAGTTATTTACACATTAGTTGGAAGAAATGAGTGATGCGCAACCATTATTGCCAGAGGATGTAGATAACAGGGAAATGTCTCAGTCAGGCAGCATTACACACATTGACGTACGGTGTGATGATGATGATGTACCCGCTGCTGCTTCCTTTGCTGAGTTGTCAGATACAAGTGAAGCGGTTGATGATGACGATGTGTCCGTGGATGTCACATGGGTGGCCGCTCGAAGAGAAGAAGAACAGGGGGAAAGTTCAGATGGGGAGACAGAGGAGAAGGAGACGATTTGGAAGCAAGGGGAGGTCGTCGCAAGGAGCTAGTGGCACAGTCAGACAGCATGCATCGGCACCCGGGGTCAGCCAGACAGCACGCCAATCAACGCATGCTGTTACCACCACCAGAGTCCCGTCATTGCAGAGCTCAGCAGTGTGGCTTTTTTTTTGTGTGTCTGCCTCTGACAACAGCGATGCCATTTGCAACCTGTGCCAAAAGAAACTGAGTCGTGGGAAGTCCAACACCCACCTAGGTACAACTGCTTTGCGAAGGCACATGATCGCACATCACAAACGCCTATGGGATCAACACATGAGTACAAGCAGCACACAAAGTCAAAGCCGCCATCTTCTTCCTGGTCCAGCATCTTCAGCCACGTCAACCACTGCTGTCCTCCTTGCCCCCTCTCAACCATCCGCCACTCCGTCTCTCGCCTTGAGCAGCTCCTGCTCATCTGCCCAAAGTCAGGTATCTGTCAAGGACATGTTTGAGCGTAAGAAGCCAATGTCACAAAGTCATCCCCTTGCCCGGCGTCTGACAGCTGGCTTGTCTGAACTCTTAGCCCGCCAGCTTTTACCATACAAGCTGGTGGATTCTGAGGGCTTCCAAAAATTTATAGCTATTGGGACACCGCAGTGGAAGGTACCCGGCCGAAATTTCTTTGCACAAAAGGCAATCCCCAACCTGTACTCGATTGTGCAAAAGGAAGTAATGGCATGTCTGGCACACAGTGTTGGGGCAAGGGTCCATCTGACCACTGATACCTGGTCTGCAAAGCACGGTCAGGGCAGGTATATCACCTACACTGCTCATTGGGTAAACCTGCTGACGGCTGCCAAGCATGGAATGCGTGGCTCTGCAGAGGAGTTGGTGACACCGCCACGACTTGCAGGCAGGCCTGCTGCCACCTCCTCTACTCCTCCTACTCCATCCTCTTCCATAACCTCCTCGGCTGAGTCATCTTCTTCTGCTGCGTCTTGCTCCACATCAACAGCACCCCCGCCCAGCTCCCCAGGGGCTATTCCACATCCCGGATACGACAGTGTCATGCCGTCTTGGGGTTTACTTGCCTTAAAGCAGAGAGTCACACCGGAGCAGCACTCCTGTCCGCCCTGAACGCACAGGTGGATCAGTGGCTGACTCCGCACCAACTGGAGATCGGCAAAGTGGCTTGTGACAACGGAAGCAATTTGTTGGCGGCATTAAATTTGGGCAAGTTGACACATGTGCCGTGCATGGCACATATGTGTAATCTGATCGTACAACGCTTTGTGCATAAGTACCCAGGCTTACAGGACGTCCTCAAGCAGGCCAGAAAGGTGTGTGGCCATTTTAGTCATTCCTACATGGCCATGGCACACTTTTCAGATATCCAGCGGCGAAACAACATGCCAGTGAGGCGCTTGATTTGCGACAGCCCGACACGTTGGAATTCAACGAGTATTTGTATGACCGGGGTGCTAGGACAGCCTCTGCGGAGCTGGGAATTTTTTAGCCACGTTACTGGACGCTCATGCGCAATGCCTGTAGGCTCATGCGTTCTTTTGAGGAGGTGACAAACCTAGTCAGTCGCACCGAAGACATCATTAGCGACATCATCCCATTTGTTTTCTTCCTGGAGCGTGCCCTGCGAAGAGTGCTGGATCAGGCCGTAGATGAGCGTGAAGAGGAAGAGTTGTGGTCACCATCACCACCAGAAACAGCCTTATCAGCATCGCTTGCTGGACCTGCGGCAACGCTGGAAGAGGAGTGTGAGGAAGAGGAGTCAGAGGAGGAATGTGACTTTGAGGAGGAGGAGGAAGACCAACCACAACAGGCATCCCAGGGTGCTCGTTGTCACCTATCTGGTACCCGTGGTGTTGTACGTGGCCGGGGGGAAGAACATACCTTCAGTGAGATCACTGAGGACGAGGAACGGGACATGAGTAGCTTGGCATCCAACCTTGTGAAAATTGGGTCTTTCATGCTGTCATGCCTGTTGAGGGACCCTTGTATAAAAAGGCTGAAGGAGAACGACCTGTACTGGGTGGCCACGCTACTAGACCCCTGGTATAAGCAGAAAGTGCCTGAAATGTTACTGAATTACCGGAAGTCGGAAAAGATGCAGCAGTTCCAAAATAAATTAAAAAGTATGCTTTACACAGCGTATAAGGGTGATGTCACAGCACAACGGGAATTTAACAGGGGAAGAGATGAAAGTAATCCTCCTCCTACCACGACCACGCCGGCATGGACAGGATGCTTTACAGACGTTTTGTTGATGGAGGACATGCAGAGCTTTTTAAGTCCTACGCATTGCCACAGCCATTCGGGGTCCACCCTCAGAGAACGACTCGACCGACAGGTAGCAGACTACCTCGCCTTAACTGCAGATATTGACACTCTGAGGAGCGATGAACCCCTTGACTACTGGGTGTGCAGGCTTGACCTGCGGACTGACCAATCCCAATTTGAGATAGAACTTCTGGCCTGCCCCGCTTCAAATTTCCTGTCAGAAAGGACCTTCGGTGCAGCAGGAGGTATTGTCATTGAGAAGAGAAGTCGCCTAGGTCAAAAAAGTCTAGATTACCTCACGTTTATTAAGATGAATGAGGGATGGATCCCGAAGGGACTGACAGTGGGCGATACATTCGACTAAAAAAGGCCTGATGAGATGAGCTGCCTTGGGCTAAAAATGGTCCACACGCTGCTGTATTTTATCTCTGAATGCCGGATGACTTGCGTGACTTATCCGCCACTAACTAGGGTTCAAGCCGCAATGTTTTAGGGCACTTTCTGCCTGGGAAATATACATTTTTCTGGCTGCTGCTACAGCAGCGGCTGCACTAATACCTAATTTTTCAGGCATGTGTACATGCCTAATTTTTCTGGCCTCTGGTGCTGCACTGTGGCTTCAAAAACCAAACAAAAAAAAAGGCACATACATGTGTCAATTCCCCTTCGTGATCGTTACCTTGTTGTGGTGAAGGGGCTTGCGTATCACAATGAAGCGATCACCTCTATGAGTGTGTTGGCAATGTTGGCACACCCCAGATGATAAGGTCGTTGCTTCATTGTGAACAGACCAAAAGCGATCGTCTGGATAATTTTGCATAGAAAAAACATTAATTTTCTTTGTGATCATCTAAGGTGACCATTGAAGCCTACTAGGCCAACAATGGGCCCACACTCACTTAACTGTCACTGAACTACCTCAGCACGACCATAGGCTTTGAAAAAACCCCATCGCCTGCAATCTCCCAAACGTGCGCACGAGCATAGTCATCACTACACCAAGATTGAGGCATAGAGGTATAAAATTTATGTCATGAGTGTGTCAACTATATTGACAACTCTTTGCGGTTGTCTAAAATCTATTTCATACACGTTCCCTGATATGGGACATAACAGGGATTAAACTGATAGGAATAGTACTACTTAACACACCTTATAATAATAATAATAATAATAATAATACTTGTGGACGTAACAGTGATTAAACTGATAGGAATAGTACTACTTAACACACCACTCCTATCTGGTGGCACAGTAGATTGCACGCGCAGTGCCCTAAATTGGACGTAGGAGGACCGACCAAGCATCTTTTTCCATCTCCCGGATCCTAAAATCGATTCTATATACACGTCCCCTGATAGGCGACGTAACAGGGATTAAACTGATAGGAATAGTACTACTTAACACACCTTATAATTACGCAGAGAGAGGCAACGCAGAGAGAGGAGTCTGAAGAAGAGGAGTCAGAGGAGGAAGGTGGCTTTGAGGAGGTGGAAGACCAACCACAGCAGGCGTCCCAGGGGGCTTGTTGTCACCTTTCGGGGACCCTTGGTGTTGTACGTGGCTGGGTGGAGGAAGAGACCTTCAATGACGTCAGTGAGGACAAGGAACGGGACATGGCTAGCTTGGTATCCAACCTTGTGCAAATGGAGAGTTTGCGGTTGTGCAAATGGACTGTTTACGGTTGTTTGTGGTGCGTTAAACGGGGAGTTTGGTCTGTCACTGTGAAGCGGGCGTAACCCTTATACTACCTGATCGATACAACATCATGTACAGTGGGGGAAATAATTATTTGACCCCTCACTGATTTTGTAAGTTTGTCCAATGACAAAGAAATGAAAAGTCTCAGAACAGTATCATTTCAATGGTAGGTCTATTGTAACAGTGGCAGATAGCACATCAAAAGGAAAATCGAAAAAAAAACTTTAAATAAAAGATAGCAACTGATTTGCATTTCATTGAGTGAAATAAGTATTTGAACCCCTACCAACCATTAAGAGTTCTGGCTCCCACAGAGTGGTTAGACACTTCTACTCAATTAGTCACCCTCATTAAGGACACCTGTCTTAACTAGTCACCTGTATAAAAGACACCTGTCCACAGAATCAATCAATCAAGCAGACTCCAAACTCTCCAACATGGGAAAGACCAAAGAGCTGTCCAAGGATGTCAGAGATAAAATTGTAGACCTGCACAAGGCTGGAATGGGCTACAAAACCATTAGCAAGAAGCTGGGAGAGAAGGTGACAACTGTTGGTGCGATTGTTCGAAAATGGAAGGAGCACAAAATGACCATCAATCGACCTCGCTCTGGGGCTCCACGCAAGATCTCACCTCGTGGGGTGTCAATGGTTCTGAGAAAGGTGAAAAAGCATCCTAGAACTACACGGGAGGAGTTAGTTAATGACCTCAAATTAGCAGGGACCACAGTCACCAAGAAAACCATTGGAAACACATTACACCGCAATGGATTAAAATCCTGCAGGGCTCGCAAGGTCCCCCTGCTCAGGAAGGCACATGTGCAGGCCCGTCTGAAGTTTGCCAATGAACACCTGAATGATTCAGAGAGTGACTGGGAGAAGGTGCTGTGGTCTGATGAGACCAAAATAGAGCTCTTTGGCATTAACTCAACTCGCTGTGTTTGGAGGAAGAAAAATGCTGCCTATGACCCCCAAAACACCGTCCCCACCGTCAAGCATGGGGGTGGAAACATTTTGCTTTGGGGGTGTTTTTCTGCTAAGGGCACAGGACAACTTATTCGCATAAACAGGAAAATGGACGGAGCCATGTATCGTGAAATCCTGAGCGACAACCTCCTTCCCTCTGCCAGGAAACTGAAAATGGGTCGTGGATGGGTGTTCCAGCACGACAATGACCCAAAACATACAGCAAAGGCAACAAAGGAGTGGCTCAAGAAGAAGCACATTAAGGTCATGGAGTGGCCTAGTCAGTCTCCGGACCTTAATCCAATCGAAAACCTATGGAGGGAGCTCAAGCTCAGAGTTGCACAGAGACAGCCTCGAAACCTTTGGGATTTAGAGATGATCTGCAAAGAGGAGTGGACCAACATTCCTCCTAAAATGTGCGCAAACTTGGTCATCAATTACAAGAAACGTTTGACCTCTGTGCTTGCAAACAAGGGTTTTTCCACCAAGTATTAAGTCTTTTTTTGTTAGAGGGTTCAAATACTTATTTCACTCAATGAAATGCAAATCAGTTGCTATCTTTTATTTAAAGTTATTTTTTCGATTTTCCTTTTGATGTGCTATCTGCCACTGTTACAATAAACCTACCATTGAAATGATACTGTTCTGAGACTTTTCATTTCTTTGTCATTGGACAAACTTACAAAATCAGTGAGGGGTCAAATAATTATTTCCCCCACTGTATATAGAAAGGCTGAGCACTCTCCCAATGGACCACAATACAGACTATTCAAAATTAATTATATTTATATTTATTACACCGATATATAGATCAGAAACTAAAAATACACCTTAAAAAATACAATACAATATAAAAATTATTTGAATAAAAAGCGTTCAAATAAAAAGCGTTCAAATAAAAAGCATTAATGATGGTATACAAAAGATTAATGTATGCAACCTGAATAATATGCTGATTGGAAGAAAAAAGGAGTCGATATCTATTCAATATGTTCAATGTGAAAATAATTTTCGACCATAAGAAAATAAATGTTCGAATAAAAATAGGAACAAGTTATTTCCTTTCGGATAAATGTCCAGACTGGAATATGGTATTCGATATGAACTTGCAATAATAATGTGTTCAATATGTTCAATGTGAAAATAATTTTCGACCATAAGAAAATAAATGTTCGAATAAGAATGGGAACAAGTTTTTTCCTTTCGGATAAATGTCCAGACTGGAATATAATATTCGATATGAACTTGCAATAATAATGTCGATTAGATATTATTCAATCAATATTCCCTGTATGGCAATGCGAAAAGGAGGAACATTCACTCTTGCGAAATGCCGTCTGGCTATAGCTCACGGTGGCGTCCCACGTGGCTAATGGAGTCAGATTCGGCTGGTACCTGTTAATGATGATTTAACAGGAGCAATATGAACGGAGTAGCCCTCTGTGTAAAGGTTCTTTAGTAGGAGAGTCTTTAAATGCAGCTCTGTCACTTCAAGGGTTTAAATGTTCGCTATATGCCATATGAATCCATCAGGGTAAAAAGAAGTCGATTCCAGTAGTTGAAGTCAAAAACGTCCATCAGCTGATGTGCGGGTCTTTTGAAACCAGACGCGTTTCGGGGTCTTTTCCTCGCCCCTTCCTCAGTGGTAGCCCGCAAAACAAAATGAGCCCCTTTTTATACCCAAAATCCTCCATAATTAGGCAAAAAGGGAAATCTGGAATGGATCTAACAACTTGTTTGAGTTGGTTGCATGTAAGACCCGATATGGAATAGAAAACTTATCAAACATCACCAAAAAGACCAAAATCTCACAAATAATTCCTTTTAAATAATCCATAATGAAGTTATATATCAACATACAATATAGTCTATAAAGCAAATAGTGCTCTGAAGAAACGCAGGTGCGATTCTTCTAACTCATGTGTTTTTCCCATGCGTTTTCTCAGAATCCTACATCTACAGACCATACCTAAACAAAAGGCTCAGGATTTTCCAAGAAATTTGTGTAAAAATATTTAACAGCATATAATACATATATATGTATACATATATAGGACCATCTGTATCCCAATGATATAATTTTCCGAAAAACGCAATTGCGTATTTTTTTGATCAATGCGGTTTTCATGCGTTTTTCATGCGTTTTTCAAAAATTTTGATCAATAATGGCTCTACATATGTCTGCATGTTAGTCACAAATGTCTTGGGTAATTGTAGCATATAATATACCACATAAACCAGATAACTATGAATAATATAGGTTAAAGCATACTATATATCAGTAATTACATTTTTTTTTTTTTTTAATTTTTTTACCATTGAGTGCTATTTATATAGTGTATTAATGAGAATGCATATGCAATTAAAATTAAAATATCGCTTTTTATGTTGATATCATATGTGGGTTAAAATGGATAAAATTACAGGGCACTTGCGAAAAGGTGTAATATAAAGAATAAAAGACATGAAATATATTCATAAACTTCCTCATTTGTCTATTTTCGATAATTACTTCACTGATCATTTCATGGGTGTTCTATAATGGATCTTCCAAATATTTGTACAGTGACTTTTTCAAAAGCCATTTCAAAGGGGGAAAGAACCCAAGAGGAGTAGAGGATTGGGAGCCCTCCATCCGAGAAGGACCAGAGTGGGTAAACCAAACCACCTCTGGGCCTGAGTCAGATGAGGGGCGCCCAACCTAGGTGGGTGTTAAAGAAAGCCGTAGAGTTCTGATTCGGCATTCAAGCCCGAAGGTATAATTGAGTCAAAATTAAAAATAAATCTGGACTCAATACGGGACATTTGTTTAATGAGGTCCCCGCCTCTCCAGTGGGGTTTGACCCTTTCAATGGCTGCGAAGGACAAGACACCTGGATTTTGATTGTGATACAATTTGAAATGTCTGGAGACAGTATGTTTGTCTGATCCAGTCTTAATCTTTGTAAAATGCTCCGAAACTCTCTCCTTCAAAGTTCTTTTCGTGCGACCAATATATTGTTTGTTGCAAGGGCACTGAAGAATATATATTACGTTTTTACTGTTACAAGTCAAAAAGTCCTTAATTTCATGTTTAAAACCATTCGAAGTGGATAAAACTTCTGTTGTTTTCTTGGAGAAAAATGTTTTTTTACAATTAGAACAAGTATTACATCTAAAGAAGCCTTTCAAATTTAACCACTTATGAATAGTTGGGTCTGAGGTAGATTTTCCAAATTTAATGGTCGGGGCAATTTTCAAACCTAGATTAGGAGCTTTAGTATAAATAATATTTGGCTTCCTAGGTAATGATGTTCCTATGATTTTATCTTTTTGAACAAAATGCCAATGTTTATTTATGATACTTTCAATTTTTTTATAGTGTGAATTGAAAGGAAGTATGATGTTAATTCGCTCCAATTCTCCCGTTTTTTCCTGGACTATAGGGTTCTCGATCTTTTCCAGGGATTTATTAAAAAAGGTCTGTCTATCTAAAGCTTTTATCTTATTAAAAGAATCCTCAACTAATTTCATTGGGTAATTTTTTTCTTTAAATTGTGATTTTAATGTTTCAGCTTCTTGTTCAAAGGTGTCATTGAATGTACAATTCCTTTTTAAACGTCTAAAATTGCTGCTGGGTATATTAAGCAGCCACCTAGGTAAATGACAACTGGAATGTAAAATAAAACTGTTTCTCGCCGTTGGTTTTTGATATGTTGAACATATCAATTTGTCTTGTTCAACATTAATATTTAAATCAAGAAATTCCAAATGCGTTTTACTGATTACAGAGGAGAAACGAAGATTTAATTGATTCTTATTAATCATCTCCAAGAATGAAGCCAAGGATGATTCATTGCCCTTCCAAATAAAAAGAACGTCATCTATATAGCGTTGCCATAGTACCAGGCTCGTCCCCAGTAATGGATGTATAGTGGTATCTTCCCAATCTGCCATAAAAAGGGGGCGAACCTGGTACCCATAGCTGTCCCAGAAGTTTGAAGATAATATTCCATATCAAAATAAAAATAATTATGTTTTAAAATTAACTCAACGCCCTCTGCTATAAAGTCAATTTGTTCCTCATGGAAGCCCCTACTGTTTTTAAGTTGATTAATCATTGCTGATATTCCTTGAGTGTGATCAATGGATGTATATAATGTCTGAACATCTAGGGTGCCCAGGGTCCATTCAGAATCATACGTTAACCTTTCTATAATGTCTACTATTTGAGTCGTGTCCTTAATGTAAGACTTTGTATTTTTAACGACTGGTTGTAGCAGATTATCTATATATTGGGAAAGGTTCGCTGTAAGAGAGCCTATCCCTGAGATAATAGGGCGACCAGGAGGTTTCAATGGATTTTTATGGACCTTGGGCAGACAATAAAAGGCTGGGAGTCTACACTGAGTATTTAAAATAAATTTCGCTTCAGATTCTAACAAAATATTGTTTTGTGTGCCTTTAATACAATAATCATTTAAGACCTTTTTAAAACTTTCTATTGGATCTACATTTAGTTTGGTGTAAGTGTTTTTATCCACTAATTGTCTTTTACATTCTTCATTATAATCCAAAGTGTTCATAATTACAATAGCGCCACCTTTGTCGGCGGGGCGTATTGTAATATTTTCTTTTGATTGTAAAGATTTGATGGCTTGGATTTCTAAATTAGAGAGGTTATTTTTTGTAAATTTGATATTTAAAGATCTTAAATCCTGTTCCACATTTTTACGGAATGTGTTCATTTCCGGACTGATTTCTTGTCTGGGGAATTTTACTGATTTAGATTTCAATTCAGTATGTATATATTTAGAATTCCTCTCCTGACAAGAAACGACTGGATTTTTAAGGAAATATTTTTTAAGACAGAGTTTGCGAATGTATTTTTCAATCCCTATATAAATATCGAATTTATTTGCTTTAACAGTTGGAGCAAATTTAAGTCCTTTATTAAGGAGTTTAATTTGGGATTCGGTTAAAATGGCATCACTTAAGTTAATAATGGCATCTTGATGTGAATTTATTTCCTGTGATAATTGTGGTGTCTTTCGTTTACTCCTCCGTGTTTTTCTCTTCCTATTTGGTGCATGTGTTTTTTGTGATTTTTCTGTATTTTCTCCTGTGGCCATTCGTGTTCCTGATATTGGTAGTGTCTCTGAGGTGATGTTTCTCGGGGGGCTCTGTGGTCCCAATCCCTGTTCCTCAAATTGTATGGGTGTGAAATGGGTGAGGGTGAATAACGTGGTCTGTTCGGTGAGTGTTTCGTGTGATTGTGATGTTGTCTTGTACGTGTTCTGTGGTGTGGCGGTGTCTGATCTAAAAAATGATGATCATTAGTGAGTGCTTCATACCTATTGGAGGTTGGGATGGTGGACCTATTCTGTGTTGTTTCTTGTGGGAAAATAGTGTCATTAGATTTTGTGGGTTCTCTACTATATGTGTCTTCTAATTGTAAATGATCCACACTTTGAATGTATGGAGTATTTTGATGCCTTTTTTCATAATAGTTAAATTTCTTATATTTCCTTTCAATGATGTCATTTTCCAATTTATCTATGCTCCTGCAAAGTTTTTCCTGCCAGGAATTAAATTCCTCATCTTTTGGAAATTTTTCTATAATTTCTTTCATCTTAGAAATTTTAACCGTGGTTTCATCCAAGATCTGGGTCCTTCTTTTAATAATTAGTTGGATCAGTAATATTGACTGATCAAATAGAAGTTTCTCCCATTCCTTGGTGAAATCGGTATTAACAAGATCCTGTGCTGGAGTTTTAGATAATAATAGACCTTTAGGGATATAACCATTCTCAATATATTGCAAAAGTGATCTGATCTCCCATCTTTGTTTGAGTTGTTTGTGTAGGGAGATTTCAAGTTCTCTGAATGCTTCAGTCATAGTTTGGTCAATATTGGTATTTACTTCTCTATGATCAAATTTATACATCTCTACTTTTTGACGTTTAGTCTCCATGTGGTTCCAAATGTCCATAGTGGAAAGGCAATGGAGCTCACCAATAAGGGTGAAAAGGATAAAGATATATAGAGAGTATGGTGGCTCTCTATCGCCTTTCACTGTGGATGGGTGCTACTAAGCCTGATGACTCACCCGGTCAAATAAATTAAAAATGTATATAGAAAGGCTGAGCACTCTCCCAATGGACCACAATACAGACTATTCAAAATTAATTATATTTATATTTATTACACCGATATATAGATCAGAAACTAAAAATACACCTTAAAAAATACAATACAATATAAAAATTATTTGAATAAAAAGCGTTCAAATAAAAAACGTTCAAATAAAAAGCATTAATGATGGTATACAAAAGATTAATGTATGCAACCTGAATAATATGCTGATTGGAAGAAAAAAGGAGTCAATATCTATTCAATATGTTCAATGTGAAAATAATTTTCGACCATAAGAAAATAAATGTTCGAATAAAAATAGGAACAAGTTATTTCCTTTCGGATAAATGTCCAGACTGGAATATGGTATTCGATATGAACTTGCAATAATAATGTGTTCAATATGTTCAATGTGAAAATAATTTTCGACCATAAGAAAATAAATGTTCGAATAAGAATGGGAACAAGTTTTTTCCTTTCGGATAAATGTCCAGACTGGAATATAATATTCGATATGAACTTGCAATAATAATGTCGATTAGATATTATTCAATCAATATTCCCTGTATGGCAATGCGAAAAGGAGGAACATTCACTCTTGCGAAATGCCGTCTGGCTATAGCTCACGGTGGCGTCCCACGTGGCTAATGGAGTCAGATTCGGCTGGTACCTGTTAATGATGATTCAACAGGAGCAATATGAACGGAGTAGCCCTCTGTGTAAAGGTTCTTTAGTAGGAGAGTCTTTAAATGCAGCTCTGTCACTTCAAGGGTTTAAATGTTCGCTATATGCCATATGAATCCATCAGGGTAAAAAGAAGTCGATTCCAGTAGTTGAAGTCAAAAACGTCCATCAGCTGATGTGCGGGTCTTTTGAAACCAGACGCGTTTCGGGGTCTTTTCCTCGCCCCTTCCTCAGTGGTAGCCCGCAAAACAAAATGAGCCCCTTTTTATACCCAAAATCCTCCATAATTGGGCAAAAAGGGAAATCTGGAATGGATCTAACAACTTGTTTGAGTTGGTTGCATGTAAAACCCGATATGGAATAGAAAACTTATCAAACATCACCAAAAAGACCAAAATCTCACAAATAATTCCTTTTAAATAATCCATAATGAAGTTATATATCAACATACAATATAGTCTATAAAGCAAATAGTGCTCTGAAGAAACGCAGGTGCGATTCTTCTAACTCATGTGTTTTTCCCATGCGTTTTCTCAGAATCCTACATCTACAGACCATACCTAAACAAAAGGCTCAGGATTTTCCAAGAAATTTGTGTAAAAATATTTAACAGCATATAATACATATATATGTATACATATATAGGACCATCTGTATCCCAATGATATAATTTTCCGAAAAACGCAATTGCGTTTTTTTTTGATCAATGCGTTTTTCATGCGTTTTTCATGCGTTTTTCAAAAATTTTGATCAATAATGGCTCTACATATGTCTGCATGTTAGTCACAAATGTCTTGGGTAATTGTAGCATATAATATACCACATAAACCAGATAACTATGAATAATATAGGTTAAAACATACTATATATCAGTAATTAAAATTTATTTATTTATTTATTTAAAAAAAAAAAAAAAATTACCATTGAGTGCTATTTATATAGTGTATTAATGAGAATGCATATGCAATTAAAAAAATAAAAAAATAAATTTTAATTACTGATATATAGTATGTTTTAACCTATATTATTCATAGTTATCTGGTTTATGTGGTATATTATATGCTACAATTACCCAAGACATTTGTGACTAACATGCAGACATATGTAGAGCCATTATTGATCAAAATTTTTGAAAAACGCATGAAAAACGCATGAAAACCGCATTGATCAAAAAAAAACGCAATTGCGTTTTTCGGAAAATTATATCATTGGGATACAGATGGTCCTATATATGTATACATATATATGTATTATATGCTGTTAAATATTTTTACACAAATTTCTTGGAAAATCCTGAGCCTTTTGTTTAGGTATGGTCTGTAGATGTAGGATTCTGAGAAAACACATGGGAAAAACACATGAGTTAGAAGAATCGCACCTGCGTTTCTTCAGAGCACTATTTGCTTTATAGACTATATTGTATGTTGATATATAACTTCATTATGGATTATTTAAAAGGAATTATTTGTGAGATTTTGGTCTTTTTGGTGATGTTTGATAAGTTTTCTATTCCATATCGGGTTTTACATGCAACCAACTCAAACAAGTTGTTAGATCCATTCCAGATTTCCCTTTTTGCCCAATTATGGAGGATTTTGGGTATAAAAAGGGGCTCATTTTGTTTTGCGGGCTACCACTGAGGAAGGGGCGAGGAAAAGACCCCGAAACGCGTCTGGTTTCAAAAGACCCGCACATCAGCTGATGGACGTTTTTGACTTCAACTACTGGAATCGACTTCTTTTTACCCTGATGGATTCATATGGCATATAGCGAACATTTAAACCCTTGAAGTGACAGAGCTGCATTTAAAGACTCTCCTACTAAAGAACCTTTACACAGAGGGCTACTCCGTTCATATTGCTCCTGTTGAATCATCATTAACAGGTACCAGCCGAATCTGACTCCATTAGCCACGTGGGACGCCACCGTGAGCTATAGCCAGACGGCATTTCGCAAGAGTGAATGTTCCTCCTTTTCGCATTGCCATACAGGGAATATTGATTGAATAATATCTAATCGACATTATTATTGCAAGTTCATATTGAATATTATATTCCAGTCTGGACATTTATCCGAAAGGAAAAAACTTGTTCCCATTCTTATTCGAACATTTATTTTCTTATGGTCGAAAATTATTTTCACATTGAACATATTGAACACATTATTATTGCAAGTTCATATCGAATACCATATTCCAGTCTGGACATTTATCCGAAAGGAAATAACTTGTTTCTATTTTTATTCGAACATTTATTTTCTTATGGTCGAAAATTATTTTCACATTGAACATATTGAATAGATATCGACTCCTTTTTTCTTCCAATCAGCATATTATTCAGGTTGCATACATTAATCTTTTGTATACCATCATTAATGCTTTTTATTTGAACGCTTTTTATTTGAACGCTTTTTATTCAAATAATTTTTATATTGTATTGTATTTTTTAAGGTGTATTTTTAGTTTCTGATCTATATATCGGTGTAATAAATATAAATATAATTAATTTTGAATAGTCTGTATTGTGGTCCATTGGGAGAGTGCTCAGCCTTTCTATATACATTTTTAATTTATTTGACCGGGTGAGTCATCAGGCTTAGTAGCACCCATCCACAGTGAAAGGCGATAGAGAGCCACCATACTCTCTATATATCGATACAACATCATACCTGATGTTTTAAAGCACATTATTCCAAACAATTTAGGAATGATAGGTGATTTATGCCCTTTATGGATTAAAACCAGACTCTGAGTCAACTATGTAATTTTCCATGGGAGTTTTGCCATGGATCCCCCTCTGGCATGCCACAGTCCAGGTGTTAGTCCCCTTGAAACAACTTTTCCATCACTATTGTGGCCAGAAAGAGCCTATTGAAGTATATGGCGGTTCGCCTGGTTCGCCGTTCGCAAACGGAAAATTTTATGTTCGCGACATCTCTAGTGATTATGTGGCTAAAGGTATATTAGGTGGTCAGTGGATAACAATTTTACTGTAGACCAGTGGAGTACAGGCCCAAAAAATTATGCATTCACTGGACAGAAAAGAACAAGTGATTATGTAACTGGAGGGATATTAGACAGTCAGTGGATAACAATTTTACTGCAGGGCAGTGGAGTACAGGCCCCCAACATTAGGCATTCACCTGACAGAAAATAATAAGTGATTATGTGTCTGGAGGTATATTAGACAGTCAGTGGACAACAATTTGCTGTAGACCACTGGAGTAGAGGCCCCAAAAATTAAGCATTCACCTGACAGAAAAGAACAAGTGATTATGTGGCTGGAGGTACATTAGGCATTCACTGGATAAAATTTTTACTGTAGACCCCTGGAGTAGAGGCCCCAAAAATTAGGCGTTCAGCTGACAGAAAAGGTTGTTTATGCCGCTGTATATACATAAGACAAGGACCATTTTTTGTTCTGTATGGTGGAGGATATGTGTAGGCTGGCATGAGGAAATTCTATTACATGTGGTTGTCACAGGTGTTGAATTCCTCCGAGATCCATGCCTCATTCATTTTTAGAAATGTGAGGTAGTCCACACTATTGTGAGCTAGGCGAGTGCGCTTATCGGTCACAATCCCTCCTGCTGCGCTGAACATCCTTTCAGACAGGACACTTGACAAGGGGCAAGCCAAGAGTTCCATGGCAAATTGTTCCTGCTCTGGCCACAGGTCAAGCCTGCACACCCAGTAATCCAGGGGTTCCTCGCTTCTCAAAGCGTCCACATCGGCCGTTAACCCGATGTAGTTGGACACCTGTTGGTCTAAGCATTCCCTGAGGCTGGATCCGGAAGACGGCTCTCGATGGGTTGGCTGCTAGAATGATCTCATATCCGAAGTGACCAACACATCTTCAAACCACCCTCTTTTTGCAGGCGCGGTAGGATTGGTACCTGCACATATTTCGCTGTGGGTGGAAATTCCTCTGACAGCGCCCACAACAGCAGAATGCAGCATATCTCGCAGAAAGGCTTGGAAATGCTTCATTCTGACAGCCCTCTGTGATGCTGGTAACATGTCCGCCATTTAGTTTTTGTACCGTCGGTCTAAGTACATTGCCACCCAGTACTGGTCCTTGCCCTTTATGCTTTTTATAAGGGGGTCCCTCTTCAAACACTGGAGCATGAAGGCCCCCAATGGCTCCTGCTCATTGCCCAAGAGAATGTCATCCTCGGTCTCCTCCCCCCAGCCACGGACAACACCAGGGATCCCCGAAAAGTTTTAAGTCCCCCTCAAAGCCTGCTTTTCTTGCTCCTCCTCCTCCCCCCAGCCACCATCCTCCTATTACTCCTCTTCAGACTCCTGCTGTCTCAGATGGAGTAGCCCCCCCATTGAATTCATTCAGCATTGCGACTTTCTCATCTTCCAGATCCTGCTCCTCGACAGCTTGATCAATGACATGATGCAATGCACACTCCAGAAAGAAGTCACTGATGGTGGCCTGGCTGCGACTGACCAGTTTGATGATCTTATCAAATGGCCGCAGAAGTCTGCATGCGTCGCGCGTTAGCAGCCACTGGTGCGGTGAAAAGAAACCAAGCTCCCAGAACCTGTCCTGCTGCAGAGTTCGTACAGGTATTCGTTAACGGCACATTGCTGCTGGAGCAGCCTATCAAGCATAAACAAGGTGGAGTTCCAGCTCGTCGGGCTGTCACAAATCAGACGTCTGACAGGCAGGTAGTGTCGCCGCGGAACATCAGCAAGGTGAGCCATGGCCGTGTAAGATCTTCTAAAATGGCCAAAGATTTTCCTGGCCTGCCGCAAGACGTCCTGTACCCCAGGGTATTTGGCAATGAATCACTGCACGACTAAGTTCAGGACTTGTACCATGCACAGCACATGTGTCATTTTGCCCTGTTACAGCGTGCTCAGCAGACTGGCACCGTTGTTGCACACCACTTTACCAACTGTAAAATTGAGCGGGGTTAGTCACTGATCGGCCTGTGACCGCAGAGCTGAAAGCAGTGCAGGACCGGTGTGGCTTTTGGCTTCCAGGCACAACAGCCGCAGCACAGCATGGCAACGTCTCACCTGGCACGTTGAATAGGTTCTGGGGAGCTTGGGGGGTGCAGTGGAAGAGGTGGTAGCAGTGGAAAAGGAGGAGTCAGCCGAGGAGGAGACGGAGGATGGAGTAGGAGGAGGAGAAGTAGAGGCAGGCCTGCATGCAATCCGTGGCGGTAACACCAAATCCACACTGGTGCCATGGGTTACATGCTTGACGGCCGTCAGAAGGTTCACCCAGTGGGCCGTAAAAGTTATGTACCTTCCCTGTCCGTGTTTGCTAGACCACGTGTCTGTAATCAGATGTATCTTGGCACCAACACTGTGTGCCAGAGATATATTCAATTGCCGCTGAACGTGGCCATATAGCTCTGGGATGCCCTTCTGGGAGAAATATTTCCTTCCAGGGACCCTCCATTGCTTTGTGCCAATGGCAAAAAAAATTCTAAAGGCCTCAGAGTCCACCAGTTTATATGGCAGTAGTTGGCGGGCGAGCAGTTCCTACAATCCAGAGGTCAGCCATTGGGCAAGAGGGTTATCCAGCGTTATCAACTTTTTACGCTCTAACATTTGGGCCACGGAAGCCTGCCTTCTGCCAGATGAACGCGACGACGGCACGGTGGAAGGTGGAGTGGAGGACAAATGGGAGGAGAGAGAAGAAGAAGAGGTAGGACGTGGAGCGCCTGGAGTGTGACTTTGTGGGCTCTAACGGTTTTGCTCCAACTGGGCTCGGTGATGGGAGGCCATGTGCCTTATTAATGCGGTCATCCCTAGGTGAGTGTTGGGCTTACCGCGACTTATGCATTGACAGCACAGGCTGCAGATGGCAACACTATTGTCAGCAGCTGACACGTTAAAAAAAGCCCACATTGCGGGGTATTTTGTGGAAGCAGGTATATCGCACCTTTCAATCAGTATTTTGTGGCAACAGGTATATAGAACACCTGAATCAATATTTGGTGGAAGCAGGTATATCGCACCCCTCAATCAGTATTTTGTGGAAGCAGGTATATTGCACCCCTCAATCGGTATTTTGTGGAAGCAGGTATATACAGGGTGGGCCATTTATATGGATACACCTTAATAAAATGGAAATGGTTGGTGATATTAACTTCCTGTTTGTGGCACATTAGTATATGTGAGGGGGGAAACTTTTTAAGATGGGTGGTGACCATGGCGGCCATTTTGATGTCGGCCATTTTGAATCCAACTTTTGTTTTTTCAATAGGAAGAGGGTCATGTGACACATCAAGCTTATTGGGAATTTCACAAGAAAAACAATGGTGTGATTGGTTTTAACGTAACTTTATTCTTTCATTAGTTATTTACAAGTTTCTGACCACTTATAAAATGTGTTCAATGTGCTGCCCATCATGTTGGATTGTCAATGCAAACCTCTTCTCCCACTCTTCACACACTGATAGCAACACCGCAGGAGAAATGCTAGCACAGGCTTCTAGTATCCGTAGTTTCAGGTGCTGCACATCTCGTATCTTCACAGCATAGACAATTGCCTTCAGATGACCCCAAAGATGAAAGTCTAAGGGGGTCAGATCGGGAGACCTTGGGGGCCATTCAACTGGCCCACGACGACCAATCCACTTTCCAGGAAACTGTTCATCAAGGAATGCTCGGACCTGACACCCATAATTTGGTGGTGCACCATCTTGCTGGAAAAACTCAGGGAACGTGCCAGCTTCAGTGCATAAAGAGGGAAACACATCATCATGTAGCAATTTCGCATATCCAGTGGCCTTGAGGTTTCCATTGATGAAGAATGGCCCCACTATCTTTGTACCCCATATACCACACGATACCATCAATTTTTTTGTTCAACAGTCTTGGAGGGATCTATCCAATGTGGGTTAGTGTCAGACCAATAGCGGTGGTTTTGTTTGTTAACTTCACCATTCACATAAAAGTTTGCCTCATCACTGAACAAAATCTTCTGCGTAAACTGAGGGTCCTGTTCCAATTTTTGTTTTGCCCATTCTGCAAATTCAGTGCGCCGATCTGGGTCATCCTCGTTGAGATGCTGCAGTAGCTGGAGTTTGTAAGGGTGCCATTTGTGAGTAGATAATATCCGCCGAAGGGATGTTCGACTAATGCCACTCTCCAGTGACATGCGTCGAGTGCTACGCTGTGCGTTCTTGCTGAATGAAGCTAGGACAGCCACTGATGTTTCTTCATTAGAGACAGATTTCATGCGTCCACATTTTGGCAAATCCAACACTGAACCAGTTTCACGAAACTTAGCAAGCAGTTTGCTAACTGTAGCATGGGAGATGGGTGGTCTCGTAGGGTGTCTTGCATTGAAATCTCCTGCAATGACCCGGTTACTGCGTTCACCAGACATCAACACAATTTCTATCCGCTCCTCACGTGTTAACCTCGGCGACATGTCAATGGCTGGAAAACAAAGAGAAACTTGTAAATAACTCATGAAAGAATAAAGTTACGTTAAAACCAAGCACACCATTGTTTTTCTTGTGAAATTCCCAATAAGTTTGATGTGTCACATGACCCTCTTCCTATTGAAAAAACAAAAGTTGGATTCAAAATGGCCGACTTCAAAATGGCCGCCATGGTCACCACCCATCTTGAAAAGTTTCCCCCCTCACATATACTAATGTGCCACAAACAGGAAGTTAATATCACCAACCATTCCCATTTTATTAAGGTGTATCCATATAAATGGCCTACCCTGTATATACAATCTCAGCGAGGTAGAGATTAGAGTTGAGCGAACACCTGGATGTTCGGGTTCGGGAAGTTCGGCCGAACTTCCCGGAAATGTTCCGGTTCGGGAAGTCAATGGGGACCCGAACTTTTCGGCACTAAAAAGGCTGTAAAACAGCCCAGGAAAGAGCTAGAGGGCTGCAAAAGGCAGCAACATGTAGGTAAATCCCCTGCAAACAAATGTGGATAGGGAAATTAATTAAAATTAAAATTAAAAAAATAAAAATGAACCAATATCAATTGGACAGAGGTCCCATAGCAGAGAATCTGGCTTCACGTCAGCAGAGAATCAGTCTCTTCATGCCATAGCAAAGAATCTGGCTTCATGTCAGCAGAGAATCAGTCTCTTCATGCCATAGCAGAGAATCTGGCTTCATGTCAGCGCAGAATCAGTCTTCATGTCATAGCAGAGAATCAGGCTTCACGTCACCCACCACTGGAACAGGCCACTGTCACATATTTAGGCCCCGGCACCCAGACAGAGGAGAGAGGTCCCGTAACAGAGAATCTGGCCTTATGTCAGCACAGAATCTGTCTTCATGTCATAGCAGAGAATCAGGCTTCACGTCACCCACCACTGGAACAGGCCACTGTCACATATTTAGGCCCAGGCACCCAGGCAGAGGAGAGAGGTCCCGTAACAGAGAATCTGGCTTTATGTCAGCACAGAATCTGTCTTCATGTCAAAGCAGAGAATCAGGCTTCACGTCACCCACCACTGGAACAGGCCACTGTCACATATTTAGGCCCCGGCACCCAGGCAGAGGAGAGAGGTCCCGTAACAGAGAATCTGGCCTTATGTCATTACAGAATCAGTCTTCATGTCATAGCAGAGAATTAGGCTTCACGTCACCCACCACTGGAACAGGCCACTGTCACATATTTAGACCCCGGCACCCAGACAGAGGAGAGAGGTCCCGTAACAGAGAATCTGGCCTTATGTCAGCACAGAATCAGTCTTCATGTCATAGCAGAGAATCAGGCTTCACGTCACCCACCACTGGAACAGGCCACTGTCACACATTTAGGCCCCGGCACCAGGACAGAGGAGAGGTTCATTCAACTTTGGGTTGCCCCGCAATATAATGGTAAAATGAAAATAAAAATAGTATTGAATGAGGAAGTGCCCTGGAGTACAATAATATATTGTTAAGGGGAGGTAGTTAATATCTAATCTGCACAAGGGATGGACAGGTCCTGTGGGATCCATGCCTGGTTCATTTTTATGAACGTCAGCTTGTCCACATTGGCTGTAGACAGGCGGCTGCGTTTGTCTGTAATGACGCCCCCTGCCGTGCTGAATACACGTTCAGACAAAACGCTGGCCGCCGGGCAGGCCAGCACCTCCAAGGCATAAAAGGCTAGCTCTGGCCACGTGGACAATTTGGAGACCCAGAAGTTGAATGGGGCCGAACCATCAGTCAGTACGTGGAGGGGTGTGCACAGGTACTGTTCCACCATGTTAGTGAAATGTTGCCTCCTGCTAACACGTTCCGTATCAGGTGGTGGTGCAGTTAGCTGTGGCGTGTTGACAAAACTTTTCCACATCTCTTCCATGCTAACCCTGCCCTCAGAGGAGCTGGCCGTGACACAGCTGCGTTGGCGACCTCTTGCTCCTCCTCTGCCTTCGCCTTGGGCTTCCACTGGTTCCCATGTGATATTTGGGAATGCTCTCAGTAGCGCGTCTACCAACGTGCGCTTGTACTCGCGCATCTTCCTATCACGCTCCAGTGTAGGAAGTAAGGTGGGCACATTGTCTTTGTACCGGGGATCCAGCTGGGTGGCAACCCAGTAGTCCGCACACGTTAAAATGTGGGCAACTCTGCTGTCGTTGCGCAGGCACTGCAGCATGTAGTCGCTCATGTGTGCCAGGCTGCCCAGAGGTAAGGACAAGCTGTCCTCTGTGGGAGGTGTATCGTCATCGTCCTGTGTTTCCCCCCAGCCACGCACCAGTGATGGGCCCGAGCTGCTTTGGGTGCCACCCCGCTGTGAACATGCTTCATCCTCATCCTCCTCCACCTCCTCCTCATCCTCGTCCTCCTCGTCCTCCAGTAGTGGGCCCTGTCTGGCCACATTCGTACCTGGCCTCTGGTGTTGCAAAAAACCTCCCTCTGAGTCACTTCGAAGAGACTAGCCTGAAAGTGCTAAAAATGACCCCTCTTCCTCCTCTTCCTCCTGGGCCACCTCCTCTTCCATCATCGCCCTAAGTGTTTTCTCAAGGAGACATAGAAGTGGTATTGTAACGCTGATAACGGCGTCATCGCCACTGGCCATGTTGGTGGAGTACTCGAAACAACGCAACAGGGCACACAGGTCTCGCATGGAGGCCCAGTCATTGGTGGTGAAGTGTGTCTGATCCGCAGTGCGACTGACCCGTGCGTGCTGCAGCTGAAACTCCACTATGGCCTGCTGCTGCTCGCACAGTCTGTCCAGCATATGCAAGGTGGAGTTCCACCTGGTGGGTACGTCGCATATGAGGCGGTGAGCGGGAAGGCCGAAGTTACGCTGTAGCGCAGACAGGCGAGCAGCGGCAGGGTGTGAACGTGTCATGGTCTTACCTGCTTGCTGCTCTCCTTCGTTTGACATGTGCTGGCGGCCATCTTGGTTTCTGGGTTTCTTGTAGCCTTCCACCCTGCGGCTCCTCCTTCCCCTGGGAGGAGCTGGATGCCTAGCTCATATATATAGGAGGTCTGTGGCTTCAGTTCCTTGCTTGGTCCTCTTGTGTTCACATGCTTCTAAGACTGCTGCTGCTTCTGGTTCCTGATCCTGGCTTCGTCTGACTACCCTGCTGGTTCCTGATCCTGGCTTCGTCTGACTACCCTGCTGGTTCCTGATCCTGGCTTCGTCTGACTACCCTGCTGGTTCCTGATCCTGGCTTCGTCTGACTACCCTTCTGGTTCCTGACCTCTGGCTTCGCAAAGACTCTGCTCGGTTTCACCATCCGTTTGGACTTTTGCTTTACAGCTTTATTTTCAATAAAGCCTTCTTATTTTCACTTATCTCTTGTTGTACGTCTGGTTCATGGTTCCGTGACATTAGGACCAAGCCATGAATTCTGACGGTACAGGGCCATCCTCGCTACCCACGCTGGTTGCCAGACTTGATCAGCAGGATCACCTGTTGGGTCGGTTCGCTGTGGCGTTGCAAACCCTGCTTGAACGCACGGCTCATTTCGCTCCCGTTGCCGATGGGTCGGTTGTCGCTCCTGGGCTCGCTCCTACTGCCGCTCCGGTTGTTGCGCCAGAGTCTACCCCGACACCTGTTGTTGCGCCTGCGGTGTTTCGGGGTATGACCGGTTCTGCCCCTCTTCCACAGCGCTTTGGGGGAGAGCCAACTCAGTGCCGAGGTTTCCTTAACCAGGTGGGCATTTATTTCGAGTTGCTGCCACATGCCTTTCCTACTGAGAGATCAAAGGTGGGCTTCTTGATCTCGCTGCTCTCGGACAAGGCCTTGGCCTGGGCCAGCCCTTTATGGGAGAACAACAATCCGGTGGTTGCCGAGTTTTCCGGTTTTGTTGCTTCTCTTCGGAAGGTATTCGATGTGCCGGCTCGTGCTGCCTCTGCTGCGAAGCTCCTTATGTCCATCAGACAGGGTTCACGATCCGTAGCTGAATACGCCATTGAGTTTCGTACCCTGGCAGCAGAGGTGGGCTGGAATAATGAGGCTCTGGTCGCTGCTTTCTCTCATGGTCTCTCGGATGCCTTGAAGGATGAGGTTGCAGCTAAGGACCTACCAGTTGAGCTCGAGTCTCTTATTTCTTTCCTGATTTTGATTGACACCAGACTCAGGGAGAGACCTTCCTTTAAGGAGAACCTGCGGAGGTCTTCTAACAGATTGGTGCCTACGTTTGCTGTCCCACCCGTGCCTCCCTCTCCTCCCACGCCTCCTGGGGATGACTTGTCTGGGGGTGAACTCATGCAGCTGGGGTTTGCTCGCCTGTCCGAGGGGGAGAGGGCACTCCGGAGACGCGAGGGCCGATGCATGTACTGTGGTCTCGGTGGGCATTTTCGGTTGGCATGTCCGAACCGTCCGGGAAACGCTCGTACCCTGAGATCCTGTCGGGGGCAGATCTTGGGTGGAGTCTCCTCGTCCCCGGTTTCCCGTGTTGACAAACCACTGATCACTGTTGTCCTCTCCTGGGTCGGGGGCTCGGTGACGACCCAGGCGTTGGTGGACTCTGGTGCTGGTGGTTTGTTCATTGATAGTGTGTTCGCTGCCGCCAATTCCATTCCTCTGCAGGCTCGAGGTTCCCCACTGGCTCTTGAGGCGATAGACGGCAGACCCCTTCTGCCGCCACAAGTGACTCATGAGACCCTTCCAGTGGGGATAGCCATTGGTGCCGTTCACAGAGAGTCGGTCTGCCTCCAGGTTATTTCGTCTCCACACTACTCGGTGGTCTTGGGGTACCCCTGGCTCCAGAAGCATAATCCGACTTTCGATTGGAGATCGGTCGAGATCCTCTCGTGGTCACCGCAGTGTGGGGCTAGTTGCATCCATGGGTCTGTCAAGTTGCTGTGTACTTCCTCGGACTCTCTGTTGCCTCCTGAATACGAGGAGTACCGGGATGTATTCGATAAGGTGCGCGCGGTTGCCCTACCTCCGCACCGCCCATACGATTGTGCCATAGAGTTACAATCTGGTGCCGTTCCTCCTCGTGGCAAAGTCTATCCACTGTCGGTAGCGGAGAATGAGGCCATGGAGGAGTACGTGAGGGAGGCGCTTTCACGCGGACACATTCGCAAATCTTCGTCCCCGGCAGGGGCTGGATTTTTCTTTGTGAAAAAGAAGGGCGGTGAGTTGAGGCCTTGCATCGATTACAGGGGTCTCAATCGCATCACGATCAAGAACGCTTACCCGATACCCTTGATTTCCGAGCTGTTCGATCGCCTTAAAGGGGCCACGGTCTTTACCAAACTCGACCTGAGGGCGGCATATAACCTGGTAAGGATCAAGGCGGGCGATGAGTGGAAGACCGCGTTTAACACCAGGACCGGTCATTACGAATCCTTGGTTATGCCCTTTGGGTTGTGCAATGCGCCGCAGTCTTTCAGGAATTCATCAACGATGTTTTCCGTGACTTGTTGCAGCAGTGTGTGGTAGTCTATTTGGATGACATCTTGGTATATTCTGAATCCATGGAGGCCCACATTCTGGATGTCAGACGAGTGTTGCAACGGTTACGAGAGAACAAGCTGTTCGGTAAGCTTGAGAAATGCGAATTTCACCGATCCCAGGTAACCTTCTTAGGTTACATCATTTCCGCTGAGGGGTTCTCCATGGATCCTGAGAAGGTTTCGGCTGTCTTACAGTGGCCCCAGCCCAGTGGTCTTCGTTCCCTGCAGCGCTTTTTGGGCTTCGCCAATTATTATCGGAAGTTCATCAGGGACTTTTCCATGCTGGCCAAGCCTCTCACGGATCTGACCAGGAAGGGCAGTAATTCCCAGGTCTGGCCGCTCGAGGCCATCCGAGCTTTTGAGGCCCTAAAGTCCGCCTTTGTGTCGGCTCCGATTCTGTCGCATCCCAACCCTGGGTTGCCCTTTGTCCTCGAGGTGGACGCGTCTGAGACGGGAGTAGGCGCCCTTCTGTCTCAGCGTAGAACACCAGAGGGTCCTCTGCTTCCTTGTGGGTTTTACTCCTGGAAACTGTCTTCCGCGGAGTGCAACTATCAGATTGGTGACAGGGAGTTATTGGCCATCGTGCAGGCCCTTAAAGAATGGAGGCACTTGCTCGAGGGTTCGGTTGTTCCGGTTCTCATCCTGACGGACCACAAGAATCTGACCTACCTTTCTGAGGCCAAGAGATTGACACCACGTCAGGCCAGATGGGCTCTGTTCTTGTCACGTTTTAATTACGTGGTCTCCTACCTACCCGGTTCCAAGAACATCAGGGCGGATGCCTTATCACGGCAGTACTCCGAGCTGTCCAGGGAGGAGTCGATTCCGACTTCGGTCATACCTCCGAATCAGATCCTGGCCGCCATTCGCACCAGCCTGACCTCTCCCCTGGGTGAGCAGATTTTGGCGGCTCAATCTGGTGCTCCCTCTGGGAGACCCAACGGCAGATGTTTTGTGCCTGAGGAGTTGCGCACTCGGTTGTTGCGAACCTACCATAACTCCAAGACCGCGGGGCATCCTGGAAAGAATCAGCTGTCCTGGGCTGTTTCACGTCTGTTCTGGTGGCCTTCCCTACGTTCCGACATCGCCGCATATGTAGCGGCATGCTCCGTTTGTGCCCAGAGTAAGTCCCCTCGGCACCTTCCGTTGGGCCTTCTGCAACCCATAGCCACCGGGGAGCGCCCATGGTCACACCTGGGGATGGATTTCATTGTGGACCTCCCTGCATCCCGAGGCCATACGGTCATTCTCATGATTGTGGATCGGTTTTCCAAAATGTGCCACTGTGTTCCTCTCAAGAAGTTGCCCTCTGCACAAGAGTTGGCCACGATTTTTGCCAGGGAGGTCTTCCGGTTGCACGGTTTGCCCAAGGAGATTGTGTCGGATCGGGGGAGTCAGTTTGTGTCCAGGTTCTGGCGCGCCTTTTGCTCCCAGTTGGGGATTCATCTCTCCTTCTCCTCGGCCTACCACCCTCAGTCCAGTGGGGCCGCAGAACGATCCAATCAGGCCTTGGAGCAATTCCTTTGTTGCTATGTCTCCGATCACCAAGACAATTGGGTTGACCTCCTGCCTTGGGCTGAGTTTGCCAGGAACACGGCGGTGAACTCTTCCTCTGGGACGTCTCCCTTCATGGCCAATTATGGGTTCCAACCTGCCGTGTTACCGGAGGTATTCTCTCCCCAGGATATTCCGGCTGTGGAGGATCACCTTTCCGTCCTACGTGCTTCTTGGGTACAGATCCAGAAGTCCCTTGAGGTCTCTGCGCAGCGCCAGAGACTCCAGGCTGATCGCAGACGAGCGCCTGCTCCTTCCTACCAGGTCGGAGACCGTGTATGGTTGTCCACCCGCAACCTCAACCTTCGAGTGCCCACTCCCAAGCTGGCGCCTCGCTTTGTTGGTCCCTTCCGAGTGCTTCGCAGGGTAAACCCGGTAGCCTATGCCCTTGCGCTTCCTCCTGGCATGCGGATCTCCAACGTGTTTCATGTCTCCCTGTTGAAGCCACTGGTGTGTAATCGTTTCACTTCCTCGGTTCCTCGGCCTCGTCCGGTCCAAGTGGGCAATCGTGAGGAATATGAGGTGAGCAATATCCTGGACTCACGCCTGGTCCGCGGTCGGTTGCAGTTTTTGGTCCATTGGCGTGGTTATGGTCCAGAGGAGCGTTCCTGGGTTCCCTCCGCAGATGTCCATGCTCCTGCCTTGCTCCGAGCCTTCCACGCACGCTTCCCTCAGAAACCGTTTTGTGCTCCACGGAGGAGGGGCCCTTGAGGGGGAGGTACTGTCATGGTCTTACCTGCTTGATGCTCTCCTTCGTTTGACATGTGCTGGCGGCCATCTTGGTTTCTGGGTTTCTTGTAGCCTTCCACCCTGCGGCTCCTCCTTCCCCTGGGAGGAGCTGGATGCCTAGCTCATATATATAGGAGGTCTGTGGCTTCAGTTCCTTGCTTGGTCCTCTTGTGTTCACATGCTTCTAAGACTGCTGCTGCTTCTGGTTCCTGATCCTGGCTTCGTCTGACTACCCTGCTGGTTCCTGATCCTGGCTTCGTCTGACTACCCTGCTGGTTCCTGATCCTGGCTTCGTCTGACTACCCTGCTGGTTCCTGATCCTGGCTTCGTCTGACTACCCTTCTGGTTCCTGACCTCTGGCTTCGCAAAGACTCTGCTCGGTTTCACCATCCGTTTGGACTTTTGCTTTACAGCTTTATTTTCAATAAAGCCTTCTTATTTTCACTTATCTCTTGTTGTACGTCTGGTTCATGGTTCCGTGACAGAACGCCGGAAGCGCGAACAGACGGCCCGCACTTTATGCAGCAGCTCTGACATGTCGGGGTAGTTGCGAATGAACTTCTGCACCACCAAATTCAGCACATGCGCCAGGCAAGGGATGTGCGTCAAACCGGCTAGTCCCAGAGCTGCCACGAGATTTCGCCCATTATCGCACACCACCAGGCCGGGCTTGAGGCTCACTGGCAGCAACCACTCGTCGGTCTGTTGTTCTATACCCCGCCACAACTCCTGTGCGGTGTGGGGCCTGTCCCCCAAAGATATGAGTTTCAGAATGGCCTGCTGACGTTTACCCCGGGCTGTGCTGAAGTTGTTGGTAAAGGTGTGTGGCTGACTGGATGAGCAGGTGGAAGAAGAGGAGGAGGAAGCTGAGTAGGAGGAGGAGGAGACAGGAGGCAAAGAATGTTGCCCTGCGATCCTTGGCGGCGGAAGGACGTGTGCCAAACAGCTCTCCGCCTGGGGCCCAGCCACCACTACATTTACCCAGTGTGCAGATACTGGTCCACGTATCTGTGGTTAGGTGGACCTTGCCACAGATGGCGTTGCGCAGTGCACACTTGATTTTATCGGACACTTGTTTGTGCAGGGAAGGCACGGCTCTCTTGGAGAAGTAGTGGCGGCTGGGAACAACATACTGTGGGACAGCAAGCGACATGAGCTGTTTGAAGCTGTGTGTGTCCACCAGCCTAAATGACAGCATTTCATAGGCCAGTAGTTTAGAAATGCTGGCATTCAGGGCCAGGGATCGAGGGTGGCTAGGTGGGAATTTACGCTTTCTCTCAAATGTTTGTGAGATGGAGAGCTGAACGCTGCCGTGTGACATGGTTGAGATGCTTGGTGACGCAGGTGGTGGTGTTGGTGGTACATCCCATGTTTGCTGGGCGGAAGGTGCCAACGTTCCTCCAGAGGCGGAGGAAGAGGCCGAGGCGGCGGCAGCAGCAGCAGAAGAGGCCGAGGCGGCGGCAGCAGCAGCAGAAGAGGCCGAGGCGGCAGCAGCAGAAGAGGTAGCAGGGGGAGCCTGAGTGACTTCCTTGTTTTTAAGGTGTTTACTCCACTGCAGTTCATGCTTTGCATGCAGGTGCCTGGTCATGCAGGTTGTGCTAAGGTTTAGAACGTTAATGCCTCGCTTCAGGCTCTGATGGCACAGCGTGCAATCCACTCGGGTCTTGTCATCAGCACATTGTTTGAAGAAGTGCCATGCCAGGGAACTCCTTGAAGCTGCCTTTGGGGTGCTCGGTCCCAGATGACGGCGGTCAGTAGCAGGCGGAGTCTCCTGGCGGCGGGTGTTCTGATTTTGCCCACTGCTCCCTCTTTTGCTACGCTGTTGGCTCGGTCTCACCACTGCCTCTTCCTCCGAACTGTGAAAGTCAGTGGCACGACCTTCATTCCATGTGGGGTCTAGGACCTCATCGTCCCCTGCATCGTCTTCCACCCAGTCTTGATCCCTGACCTCCTGTTCAGTCTGCACACTGCAGAAAGACGCAGCAGTTGGCACCTGTGTTTCGTCATCATCAGAGACGTGCTGAGGTGGTATTCCCATGTCCACATCATCAGGAAAAATAAGTGGTTGTGCGTTAGTGCATTCTATCTCTTCCACCCCTGGGGAAGGGCTAGGTGGATGCCCTTGGGAAACCCTGGCAGCAGAGTCTTCAAACAGCATAAGAGACTGCTGCATAACTTGAGGCTCAGACAGTTTCTTTGATATGCATGGGGGTGATGTGACAGACCGATGGGCTTGGTTTTCATGCGCCATCTGTGCGCTTTCTGCAGAAGACTGGGTGGGAGATAATGTGAACGTGCTGGATCCACTGTCGGCCACCCAATTGACTAATGCCTGTACCTGCTCAGGCCTTACCATCCTTAGAACGGCATTGGGCCCCACCAAATATCGCTGTAAATTCTGCTGGCTACTGGGACCTGAGGTAGTTGGTTCACTAGGACGTGTGGCTGTGGCAGAACGGCCACGTCCTCTCCCAGCACCAGAGGGTCCACTAACACCACCACGACCATGTCCACGTCCGCGTCCCTTATTAGATGTTTTCCTCATTGTTCCCGTTCACCACAATTTTGAGAATGGCAAATTTGGAAATAGTTTTTCAACCCAGAACAAAAAATGTGCTTTTACGGTCACTACAAATAACTTGACCAGCTAAAACAGTACAGATTTGGTTGAATAGAAATGTGAGGCCTGTTTTTTTTTTGCGCTGTGTGACAGGTATAGGTTTAATCACAGAATTAGACTTCTATCTGCACGCTAGCGTGTGTCTTAGGTTTTTCTGAATGACACTATCAGCACCTTCAATGTAAGATATCCTTTTTGGGATAGATTTCAAGTAGGCCTCATATAGCAGAAACTAGTTATTTTGAGAATGGCAAATTTGGGAATAGTTTTTCAACCCAGAACAAAAAGTGTGCTTTTACGGTCACTACAAATAACTTGACCAGCTAAAACAGTACAAATTTGATTGAATAGAAATGTCAGGTCTATTTTTTAGGCGCTGGGTGACAGGCTCAACTTGCCCCTGATGTAGTATATGGCCAAAAAATAACCACACTATTGATGGTTAAATGCACTTGGGTGACACAGGCTCAGCCTGCACCAGATGTAGTATATGGCCAAAAAATAACCACACTGTTGATGGTTAAATAAATGCACTTCAGTGACACAGGCTCAGCCGGCAGCTGATGTAGGATATAGCACAAAATAACCACACTATTGATGGTTAAATACACTTGGTGATAGCTTGTGCTGGCGCACCACAAGCCACAAAATGGCTGCCGATCACCCCAGAAAAAAGTGATCTAAAAACGCTCTGGGCAGCCTCAAAAAAGTGAGCAAGTCGATATTAGCACTTCAATGATCCACAGCTGCAGATCGATCACAGAATGAGGTCTTTTGGAGGAGTTAATCTGCCTAATCTCGCCCTAACGTCGCAGCTGCAACCTCTCCCTATGCTTGAATCAGCAGAGTGACGTGCAGCGCTACGTGACCCAAGCTTATATAGAGGCTGGGTCACATGCTGCACTGGCCAATCACAGCCATGCCAATAGTAGGCAAGGCTGTGATGGCCTCTTGGGGCAAGTAGTATGACGCTTGTTGATTGGCTGCTTTGCAGCCTTTCAAAAAGCGCCAAGAAAGCGCCGAACACCGAACCCGGACTTTTACGAAAATGTTCGGGTTCGGGTCCGTGTCACGGACACCCCAAAATTCGGTACGAACCCGAACTATACAGTTCGGGTTCGCTCATCCCTAGTAGAGATGTATGATGAAACCGGAAGATTTTGTACATGTCACAACAGATATTAAGTAATCATTTGAAAAGGGATGAAATACGGATATAGTAGAGTTAACACACATGCTTTATGAGACGTGTTAAGTAAACTTAATGCAATTAAATACATTAAGATATTTAAAGAAATGGCTTGTGTTTCAAGATTACATGATGAGTTAAGAAATTTGAGTTAAGAGGTTGTGTGTTAACCATATACTACATCTGTACGGATTAGCAGCATAACTGAATATATACATTACTGAGTGTTGTAGAGAGAGATACAAAAATCATGTAAGAATTGTACCTGGGCATAATCTCCTACTATACTCATCGACCCGATCGTGTTGTAGGCGTTTCAGGTCACACCACTTTTTACCCTTTTCTGGGTCCATGAATAGCCCCTTTCAAGTAAGCGCTGAAGGATAAAGATGAAAGCATATAATCACAATTTTCTTTATTATACAAATATTCAAAGAAATATCCACAAAAAAAAGCAAAAAGTAGTTATGTCTTTAAAGGGGAAATATTAGATTTAAAGTTACCGATATAAGATCGGATTGTATTGCGATTATATGTATGTGAGGTTTGAGCAATATTGGCCAGCTAAGCTGCGATGTACCTGTATAGTTAAGTGACGGTACGGTATTGGGTGTACAGCTGGTTTGCATCCCCGTGGTGCACCCTGGGTAACGCTAAATGAACCATCAAACACTGGCGGTCTGACAAAAAAAGCTCATGGACATAAATTTAAATCTATATATATTGTGTGTATGGAATATATTGTGTGTGGTATATAATGCATGGCAGGAACACGGACGTGCCATGTGCATATGATAGATATTTATCTGTTGTCCATACATACATGCTACTGACATAGTGCTGCGAAGTAACAAGAATACCCAATCAGTAGTATCTGCTATTGAAGGGGGAGGGCGGCGGAGGAAAAAAAAATATATTTGCATCATTGTAGTTCTTATTTGCATACACAAATATTTAGCAACACTCAATTGGGGGGGCGGGCGGCGGAGGAAAAAAATTTCATAAAAATTTGTATCATGGTAGTTCTTATTCGCATTTTTTGAGCATTCAATTAATTGAAAATAGCGATTAAACTGAAACAGGCTGTTTTTCAGCTGATCCAAATTTTAGGACCACATGCCTTTAAAGTATGTCGTATTTTTATTTTTTTTGGGGAGTATTGGATTGTGGTGATTAATATCTCCTTGGTGGCCCTATTTCAACTTTTCACTGTGTATTCAATTACCCCTTAATTCCACATTTTTGTTCCCTGTACTGCCTACTTTTACCTGTGCTTAAAATAGGGTTGCTAGGCATGTTCCGTCTATCTGTTGAAGGACGGAGGACGCAGAAGCAGGCTGCGTGCAAGGTCAGATTACTGACAGCCAGGGACTGTAAGTAAATGATTAAAGCCAGGTCCTCGCCAGCAGCTGATAACAGTGCCTGGGCTGTGTGCACTTCTCCCTGTCCCTGCGCTTGGCAGACGCTCCCTCACTCAGCAGAGCTGGAGAATGCAGAGTTGAATCAGCGCAGAGCAGGGAAGGGAGATCTGCCATCTGCTCAGTGTATAAATTAAAGCAACATGTGGTAAGAGGACCCATTTGTGCTGCAGGAGATTAACCCTTTAGGGGGAGGGCTCTGGTTACTAATACTTTTGGGGGGCTATTGTTACTGGCTAGTGAGGGCAGGTGGGATTAGCCTCAGGGGGAGGCAGTGGCGGCCATCTTAACTGAATTGTGAAATTGCAGTTTTATGCAGACTGGTTGCTAAGGGCTGAATCTTATTAAATATGGGGTAAGTCAGTCTAATAGTAACTGATTCTGGAATATCATATTATTAGTAACTACATATATGAAAATTTAAATTAGGGTCTAAGTGTGACAGTTATCCTTTAAAAGGCCAAATCTGTGCAAAGATGTGGATTCATTGTCATTTTCTGTCAGGTAGTCACATGTTGTGATGGCAAAGGCATTTTTGAACGTGGTCGGGTTGTTGAACTGCATAAGCAGGGTCTTTCACACCGTGCCATCGCTGCTGAGGTGGGACGCAGTGAAACAGTCATTTGGAATTTCTTAAATGATCCTGAGGGTTATGGAACAAAAAAGTCAAGTGGAAGACCCAAAAAAATTTAATCAGCACTGAGCCGGAGGATCCAATTGGCTGTCCGTCAAGACACTGGACGATCCTCGACCCAAATTTAGGCCCTTACTGCTGCTGACTGCAGCCCCATAACCATCAGACGGCATCTGAGACTGAATGGCTTCAAAAACAAAAAAAGTCTTCAAAGACCTTGTCTCCTTGACCGCCACAGAACTGCTCGTTTGGACTTTGCAAGAGAGCACCAAACATGGGACATTCAAAGGTGGAAGAAAGTTTTATTCACTGATGAGAAAAAATTTAACCTTGATGGTCCTGATGGTTTCCAACGTTACTGGCATGACAAGCAGATCCCACCTGAGATGTTTTCTAGGCGCCACAGTGGAGGGGGGCGCCATAATGATCTGGGGTGCTTTTTCCTTCAGTGGAACAATGGAGCTTCAGGAAGTGCAGAGGCGTCAAATGGCCGCTGGCTATGTCCAGATGTTGCAGAGTGCATTCCTCATGACTGAAGGCCCTCGTCTGTGTGGTAACGACTGGGTTTTTCAACAGGACAATGCTACAGTACACAATGCCCGCAGGACAAGGGACTTCTTCCAGGAGAATAACATCACTCTTTTGGCCCATCCTGCGTGTTCCCCTGATCTAAATCCAATTGAGAACCTTTAGGGATGGATGGCAAGGGAAGTTTACAAAATTGACAACAGTTCCAGACAGTAGATGCCCTTGTGCGGCCGTCTTCACCACTTGGAGAAATGTTTCCACTGACCTCATGGAAATGCTTGCATCAAGCATGCCGAAACAAATTTTTGAAGTGATAAACAATAACGGCAGAGCTACTCATTGCTGAGTTCATGTTTGGAAGTTGGATTTCTGTTTTGGGGGAGTTTAGTTTTTTTTTGGAGGTGTGGTCCAAAACTTTTGATCAGCTGAAAAACAGCCTGTTTCAGTTTATTCGTCGTTTTCATTAAATTGAATTCTCAAAAAATGTTTTGTCTCACTCCCATTTCTTCTTGTTGCATGTTGAAGCTCTACTTGGAACCTTGTTAAGATCCAGCCATGCTAAATATGATTTGTTGCCATTTTTCAAGTGGTCTTAAACTTTTGATCAGGACTGTATTGTTCTGACATGCATGCAATATGAAATAAAATACTTATTTTTGAAATCGAATTCTCCCCATTTTCGATCGCCGATTTTAATACAGAAATAACGCCAAACTCCACTGGAAGCAATGCAAAACCGAAACCAGGGAACATGTCACGTGACATATTACGTCACTCATAAGATCGTGTCCTCACGCGATCATTCATAACATTCGAATAACAAGATTGATTCCACCCTGCTTCTTGAAATATAGCGAATATTCAAAAAATAATGTAGAATCGATCGATTTTGCTAATATAGTGGTATAATCTTATTTGTGGGCCAATGAGTCATTGCCCACAAGCAAGAAGCAGTGAGGGATCATGTTTTTTCAGATGTTTAAAATTTACGAATATTCGATATAGCGAAATAGCACTATATTCTAAATATTAGCGAATTCTCGAATTTGCGATATTCGATTAAAATATTTGTTATTCGAATATTCGCACTCAACACTAAGGGTATAGCTTTTTAACTTTTTCACAAAATGAAAGCTTCACTTAAATCACATCGGTTACTTCCATTTATCATGGAAATTCCTTATTTTTCACTTGAAAAAAAAAAATCTTTTTACAGATATGGGAATCTTTTTTTTTTTTTTTCCAACAGCATTACTGTCTGTTTTCTGCTCCGAATGGTGATTTGACAGTGTAGTTTTCTAAAACAATTAGACTATTTGAGCTTTACAGCCTTAAATTAGTTCCCTCCGATGTCTGTGTAGCGCAAACTGTTGAAAAATAGCAAACTGCAGGGCATCACATAGGCTGTTATTGATTGGTATGATATTTCAGCTTCTCAAACATAAATGGAAAAAGATATTTCCTCCCAAATATTGGAGATTTGTGTCACAAATTACAGCTTAGCTTTCCAAGAGCATGTACTTTGTGTGGAGGGGGTAACACTATCATAGGACGAACAATCACTCTCTGGAGGATATTGTTGAGTAGATGAAATTGGCTAAAAGAAGAAATCATCATAATTTATGTTTAACTTTACTTATTATAGTTTGTTTTTTGCAAGATGAAATAGCCGCTTTATATATGGATTAGTATGAATAGATTTTTTTTTATAAAGGCTAAATGAAAAGGGAAACATTCAATTTGTTGAAGGAGTCAGGGAGCCGTAACGGAGCAGTTGAGTATGAATTTTCAACAGGTAAAACAGGGTTGGGTTCAAAGACAAAAAAATAGTCCCAAAAGCTGGATAATGCCTTTAATTAATTAATTTAATTTAGTAGCCATAATATAAAATAAATAAGTCTTGCAATTGAAAGGCTTTCACATCCATGTAAAAACATTCAGTGATCAATTGTAATCTGTGTAGAAACATGTTAGTAAGGCTTATTGCACACGACAGTATATTTTCACGGTCCGCAAAACGGGGTCCCGTTTTTCCGTGATCCGTGACCGTTTTTTCGTCCGTGGGTCTTCCTTGATTTTTGGAGGATCCACGGACATGAAAAAAAAGTCGTTTTGGTGTCCGCCTGGCCGTGCGGAGCCAAACGGATCCGTCCTGAATTACAATGCAAGTCAATGGGGACGGATCCGTTTGATGTTGACACAATATGGTGCCATTTCAAACGGATCCGTCCCCATTGACTTTCAATGTAAAGTCTGGAGTCCCTTTTATACCAATCCGATGGTATATTTTAACTTGAAGCGTCCCCATCACCATGGGAACGCCTCTATGTTAGAATATACTGTCGGATATGAGTTAGATCGTGAAACCTCATTTCCGACAGTATATTCTAACACAGAGGCGTTCCCATGGTGATGGGGACGCTTCTAGTTAGAATATACTACAAACTGTTTACATGACTGCCCCCTGCTGCCTAGCAGTATCCGATCTCTTACAGGGGGCCGTGATCAGCACAATTAACCCCTCAGGTGCCGCACCTGAAGGGGTTAATTGTACTATCATATACCCCTGTAAGAGATCAGGGCTGCCAGGCAGCAGGGGGCAGACCCCCCCCTACCCAGTTTGAATATCATTGGTGGCCAGTGCGGCTTCCTCCCTTCCTCCCTCTATTGTAATAATTCGTTGGTGGCACAGTGTGCGCCACCCCGCCCCCCCCCTTCCTCCCTCTATTGTAATAAATCGTTGGTGGCACAGTGTGCGCCCCCCATCGGCCCCCCCTCCCTCTATAGCATTAACAACATTGGTGGCCAGTGTGCGGCCTCCCATCTCCCCCCCCCCATCATTGGTGGCAGCGGAGTTCTAGCAATAGTACAATAGTAAAAGATTAATACTTACCTGGGAGCTGCGATGTGCGTGTCCGGCCGGGAGCTCCTCCTACTGGTAAGTGACAGTTCATTTAGCAATGCGCCGCACAGACCCTGTCACTTACCAGTAGGTGGAGCTCCCGGCCGGACACGAACATCGCAGCAGCAGCCAGCAGCAGGTAAGTATGAATCTTCTACTATTGTACTATTGCTAAGTAACCATGGCAACAGTCCTGGTTTCCATGGTTACCGATCGGAGCCCCAGCGATTAAACTGGGACTCCGATCGGAACTCCGCTGCCACCAATGATGGGGGGGGGGGAGATGGGAGGCCGCACACTGGCCACCAATGTTGTTAATGCTATAGAGGGAGGGGGGGCCGATGGGGGGCGCACACTGTGCCACCAACGAATTATTACAATAGAGGGAGAGAGGGGGGGGGGGCGCACACTGTGCCACCAACGATTTATTACAATAGAGGGAGAGAGGGGGGGGGGCGCACACTGTGCCACCAACGAATTATTACAATAGAGGGAGGGGGGGGGGCGCACACTGTGCCACCAACGAATAATTACAATAGAGGGGGGGGGGGGCCGCACTGGCCACCAATGATATTCAAACTGGGGAGGGGGGGAGGGTCTGCCCCCTGCTGCCTGGCAGCCCTGATCTCTTACAGGGGATATGAGAGTACAATTAACCCATTCAGGTGCCGCACCTGAAGGGGTTAATTGTGCTGATCACGGCCCCCTGTAAGAGATAGGGTGCTGCCAGGCAGCAGGGGGCAGTCTTGTACACAGTTTGTAGTGTATTCTAACTAGAAGCGTCCCCATCACCATGGGAACGCTTCTGTGTTAGAATATACTGTCGGTTCTGAGTTTTCACGAAGTGAAAACTCAGCTATGAAAAAGCTTTTATGCAGACGGATCTTCGGATCCGTCTGTATAAAAACTAACCTACGGCCACGGATCACGGATCACGGACACGGATGCCAATCTTGTGTGCATCCGTGTTCTTTCACGGACCCATTGACTTGAATGGGTCCGTGAACCGTTGGCCGTGAAAAAAATAGGACAGGTCATATTTTTTTCACGGCCAGGAAACACGGATCTCGGATGCGGCTGCAAAACGGTGCATTTTCCGTTTTTTCCACGGACCCATTGAAAGTCATGGGGTCCGCGAAAAAAAACGGAAAACGGCACAACGGCCACGGGTGCACACAACGGTCGTGTGAAAGAGGCCTAAGGGTTCAATTTCTCAACTGTGCCACCGCAGAGAAAATCAAGAATTACACTTTGTCCATTGAAATCGAAGGAGAAAATCCAGCATTACACTGTGCCAATTCAAATAAATTATCTGTATAATGTAGAACAGGAAAGGTCCTCCTAAGCCAGAGAAACTTTCCTGAAGGGACCCCCTTTTCCCCTATTAATTCAAAATAACCTAATCAGATAAATAAAAGTTTTTTTTATTTATTTATTTTTTTAAATTGGACAACAAAATTATCTTTTGGCTTTATGACAATCCATGTGATGACTATTCCTCCAACTTACTGATATTCAGAAATAAGGATGAACGAACGAAATTCAGAAATCAATCAAGCTTGTATTCTACTGCCAGGGAGAGTGAAGGGAAACATTAAAATTACAAAGAAGAAGAAGACTTGTGTGCATATAATAGGGACAATAAGAGAAGCTGACAGCCAGGGAGGAAGGAGTGAGGTTCTGTGGCCACTGTGCCTCCTAGCAGAACTGCAGCTGCTGCAAACCACAAAAGGAGCTACCTGCAAAGAAATACTTATTTTTTTCCCCATTTTCACAGAAATCATTTTATTTTGGAGTTGGTGGCGGTGGAATAAGCAAAAACTGTACAACACGTGTTCTACCATCAATCTAGCATAGCATATAGATTAGCATACTAGTGAGAACTCTGTGTCAGATTATCTCATATACTTAGAGTATTTTTTATTTTTTTTGTTTTAGTTTGAAAAACCATATACATCTGTAATGACCCGTAGTGCCATTGCCACTATTTTTAGGCGCCTTGCTACCATTTCCATGTGCTAATCTATAATGCAATTCAAATGATCACAGCACTCTTTCATTCACTGGCTTTTCCTGGGTGCTCGTCTAATTTCGTTCCCAGCTCCACCTCAGGAACGCTTTCATCTATATATATACAAATTGACAGCACTCCGAATTGAAGGTGAAGTAATCAGTGATTTTTATTCAGCCGGACATAAATTTAGGCAACGTTTCGGGCTATTTGTAGCCCTTCATCAGGCTATTGAACAAAAAGATAATGATAAAATTCATGTTGGTGTTGATACACATATACAGTACAGACCAAAAGTTTGGACACACCTTCTCATTCAAAGAGTTTTCTTTATTTTCATGACTATGAAAATTGTAGATTCACACTGAAGGCATCAAAACTATGAATTAACACATGTGGAATTATATACATAACAAACAAGTGTGAAACAACTGAAAATATGTCATATTCTAGGTTCTTCAAAGTAGCCACCTTTTGCTTTGATTACTGCTTTGCACACTCTTGGCATTCTCTTGATGAGCTTCAAGAGGTAGTCCCCTGAAATGATTTTCACTTCACAGGTGTGCCCTGTCAGTTTTAATAAGTGGGATTTCTTGCCTTATAAATGGGGTTGGGACCATCAGTTGCGTTGAGGAGAAGTCAGGTGGATACACAGCTGATAGTCCTACTGAATAGACTTTTAGAATTTGTATTATGGCAAGAAAAAAGCAGCTAAGTAAAGAAAAACGAGTGGCCATCATTACTTTAAGAAATGAAGGTCAGTCAGTCAGCCGAAAAATTGGGAAAACTTTGAAAGTAAGGGCTATTTGACCATGAAGGAGAGTAATGGGGTGCTGCGCCAGATGACCTGGCCTCCACAGTCACCGGACCTGAACCCAATCGAGATGGTTTGGGGTGAGCTGGACCGCAGAGTGAAGGCAAAAGGGCCAACAAGTGCTAAGCATCTCTGGGAACTCCTTCAAGACTGTTGGAAGACCATTTCAGTGGACTACCTCTTGAAGCTCATCAAGAGAATGCCAAGAGTGTGCAAAGCAGTAATCAAAGCAAAAGGTGGCTACTTTGAAGAACCTAGAATATGACGTATTTTTAGTTGTTTCACACTTGTTTGTTATGTATATAATTCCACATGTGTTAATTCATAGTTTTGATGCCTTCATAGTCATGAAAATAAAGAAAACTCTTTGAATGTCCAAACTTTTGGTCTGTACTGTATATATATATATATATATATATTTATCATATTTTTATTTATTTAATTAAACCAGCATATATACATACATACATGATTACTACAGCAATACACAGTAGGGCAGCAATCTACCTGTGAGTGTTAACGTGAAATTTAGCATCAAGCCTCAATTGTCCGTTTCCGTGAATTCCAATTCCAATTGTTTGGAATTTAATTTTTTGGGCATTTCAATTTCAATTTATTGATACCAAGCATAAATACGGGATTACTACAACGATACACAGGGTAGCGCACAAAAGTATCTGTGAGTGATAACAAATTTACTACTAACTCTGTTTTACTTTATTTCTGTCTCCACATGTTTCCAATCAATGTGTGTGGGGGGGAGGGGTTGTTGATTATATTCAAACTGCATATATATGTGACTACTACTGCAAAAAACAGGCTAGGGCAGAAATTTACCTGTGAGTGTTAACATGAATTTGAGTGTCAGGCCTCATTGGTCTGACTGATTTACAGTGGAGTCCTCTCATTCTTCATTAGCCCTTCCTAAGAAGTGGCAAGAAAACCCCATCAATCCCTAAGGCAGATAGTCCAGAGACTCTTACTGTTGATGGCTAGACTGAGAGCCATCACCATTTGGGCTGCCCTAAGGAGGAGTTTTAGGTGGAGGCTGGGTACCCCATCAATACCTGTGTTGATGGGGGTCGTAATGATGGCACCTGTGGCCACGGCATTGGCTGTGGGGGCAGCGACAGTGGAAGTTGGAGAAAATGCAGAGCAGGGGAGGGAGGCCCAGGAGCCCACCATGATACCTCACAGTCTGATAAAAGCGTCAGGGAGGGTGAGGACCTTGATAATTGTTTCCTCACAGGTCCTGGGAGCTGTCACGGAACCATGAACCAGACGTACAACAAGGGATAAGTGAAAATAAGAAGGCTTTATTGAAAATAAAGCTGTAAAGCAAAAGTCCAAACGGATGGCGAAACCGAAGCAGAGTCTTTGCGAAGCCAGAGGTCAGGAACCAGAAGGGTAGTCAGACAAAGCCAGGATCAGGAACCAGCAGGGTAGTCAGACGAAGCCAGGATCAGGAACCAGCAGGGTAGTCGGACGAAACCAGGATCAGGAACCAGAAGCAGCAGCAGTCTAGAAGCATGTGAACACAGGAGGACCAAGCAAGGAACTGAAGCCACAGACCTCCTATATATATGAGCTAGGCATCCAGCTCCTCCCAGTGGGAAGGAGGAGCCGCAGGGTGGGAGGCTACAAGAAACCCAGAAACCAAGATGGCCGCCAGCACATGTCAAACGAAGGAGAACAGCAAGAAGGTAAGACCATGACAGTACCTCCCCCTCAAGGGCCCCTCCTCCGCGGAGTAAAGAACGGTTTCTGAGGGAAGCGTGCGTGGAAGGCTCGGAGCAAGGCAGGAGCATGGACATCTGCGGAGGGAACCCAGGAACGCTCCTCTGGACCATAACCACGCCAATGGACCAAAAACTGCACCCGACCGCGGACCAGGCGTGAGTCCAGGATATTGCTCACCTCATACTCCTCACGATTACCCACTTGGACCGGACGAGGCCGAGGAACCGAGGAAGTGAAACGATTACACACCAGTGGCTTCAACAGGGAGACATGAAACACGTTGGAGATCCGCATGCCAGGAGGAAGCGCAAGGGCATAGGCTACCGGGTTTACCCTGCGAAGCACTCGGAAGGGACCAACAAAGCGAGGCGCCAGCTTGGGAGTGGGCACTCGAAGGTTGAGGTTGTGGGTGGACAACCATACACGGTCTCCGACCTGGTAGGAAGGGGCAGGCGCTCGTCTGCGATCAGCCTGGAGTCTCTGGCGCTGCGCAGAGACCTCAAGGGACTTCTGGATCAGTACCCAAGAAGCACGTAGGACGGAAAGGTGATCCTCCACAGCCGGAATATCCTGGGGAGAGAATACCTCCGGTAACACGGCAGGTTGGAACCCATAATTGGCCATGAAGGGAGACGTCCCAGAGGAAGAGTTCACCGCCGTGTTCCTGGCAAACTCAGCCCAAGGCAGGAGGTCAACCCAATTGTCTTGGTGATCGGAGACATAGCAACAAAGGAATTGCTCCAAGGCCTGATTGGATCGTTCTGCGGCCCCACTGGACTGAGGGTGGTAGGCCGAGGAGAAGGAGAGATGAATCCCCAACTGGGAGCAAAAGGCGCGCCAGAACCTGGACACAAACTGACTCCCCCGATCCGACACAATCTCCTTGGGCAAACCGTGCAACCGGAAGACCTCCCTGGCAAAAATCGTGGCCAACTCTTGTGCAGAGGGTAACTTCTTGAGAGGAACACAGTGGCACATTTTGGAAAACCGATCCACAATCATGAGAATGACCGTATGGCCTCGGGATGCAGGGAGGTCCACAATGAAATCCATCCCCAGGTGTGACCATGGGCGCTCCCCGGTGGCTATGGGTTGCAGAAGGCCCAACGGAAGGTGCCGAGGGGACTTACTCTGGGCACAAACGGAGCATGCCGCTACATATGCGGCGATGTCGGAACGTAGGGAAGGCCACCAGAACAGACGTGAAACAGCCCAGAACAGCTGATTCTTTCCAGGATGCCCCGCGTTCTTGGAGTTATGGTAGGTTCGCAACAACCGAGTGCGCAACTCCTCAGGCACAAAACATCTGCCGTTGGGTCTCCCAGAGGGAGCACCAGATTGAGCCGCCAAAATCTGCTCACCCAGGGGAGAGGTCAGGCTGGTGCGAATGGCGGCCAAGATCTGATTCGGAGGTATGACCGAAGTCGGAATCGACTCCTCCCTGGACAGCTCGGAGTACTGCCGTGATAAGGCATCCGCCCTGATGTTCTTGGAACCGGGTAGGTAGGAGACCACGTAATTAAAACGTGACAAGAACAGAGCCCATCTGGCCTGACGTGGTGTCAATCTCTTGGCCTCAGAAAGGTAGGTCAGATTCTTGTGGTCCGTCAGGATGAGGACCGGAACCACCGAACCCTCGAGCAAGTGCCTCCATTCTTTAAGGGCCTGCACGATGGCCAATAACTCCCTGTCACCAATCTGATAGTTGCACTCCGGGGAAGACAGTTTCCGGGAGTAAAACCCACAAGGAAGCAGAGGACCCTCTGGTGTTCTACGCTGAGACAGAAGGGCGCCTACTCCCGTCTCAGACGCGTCCACCTCGAGGACAAAGGGCAACCCAGGGTTGGGATGCGACAGAATCGGAGCCGACACAAAGGCGGACTTTAGAGCCTCAAAAGCTCGGATGGCCTCGAGCGGCCAGACCTGGGAATTACTGCCCTTCCTGGTCAGATCCGTGAGAGGCTTGGCTAGCATGGAAAAGTCCCTGATGAACTTCCGATAATAATTGGCGAAGCCCAAAAAGCGCTGCAGGGAACGAAGACCACTGGGCTGGGGCCACTGTAAGACAGCCGAAACCTTCTCAGGATCCATGGAGAACCCCTCAGCGGAAATGATGTAACCTAAGAAGGTTACCTGGGATCGGTGAAATTCGCATTTCTCAAGCTTACCGAACAGCTTGTTCTCTCGTAACCGTTGCAACACTCGTCTGACATCCAGAATGTGGGCCTCCATGGATTCAGAATATACCAAGATGTCATCCAAATAGACCACCACACACTGCTGCAACAGGTCACGGAAAACATTGTTGATGAATTCCTGAAAGACTGCGGGCGCATTGCACAACCCAAAGGGCATAACCAAGGATTCATAATGACCGGTCCTGGTGTTAAAGGCGGTCTTCCACTCATCGCCCGCCTTGATCCTTACCAGGTTATATGCCGCCCTCAGGTCGAGTTTGGTAAAGACCGTGGCCCCTTTAAGGCGATCGAACAGCTCGGAAATCAAGGGTATCGGGTAAGCGTTCTTGATCGTGATGCGATTGAGACCCCTGTAATCGATGCAAGGCCTCAACTCACCGCCCCTCTTTTTCACAAAGAAAAATCCAGCCCCTGCCGGGGACGAGGATTTGCGAATGTGTCCGCGTGAAAGCGCCTCCCTCACGTACTCCTCCATGGCCTCATTCTCCGCTACCGACAGTGGATAGACTTTGCCACGAGGAGGAACGGCACCAGATTGTAACTCTATGGCACAATCGTATGGGGGGTGCGGAGGTAGGGCAACCGCGCGCACCTTATCGAATACATCCCGGTACTCCTCGTATTCAGGAGGCAACAGAGAGTCCGAGGAAGTACACAGCAACTTGACAGACCCATGGATGCAACTAGCCCCACACTGGGGTGACCACGAGAGGATCTCGGCCGATCTCCAATCGAAAGTCAGATTATGCTTCCGGAGCCAGGGGTACCCCAAGACCACCGAGTAGTGTGGAGACGAAATAACCTGGAGGCAGACCGACTCTCTGTGAACGGCACCAATGGCTATCCCACTGGAAGGGTCTCATGAGTCACGTGTGGCGGCAGAAGGGGTCTGCCGTCTATCGCCTCAAGAGCCAGTGGGGAACCTCGAGCCTGCAGAGGAATGGAATTGGCGGCAGCGAACACATTATCAATGAACAAACCACCAGCACCAGAGTCCACCAACGCCTGGGTCGTCACCGAGCCCCCGACCCAGGAGAGGACAACAGTGATCAGTGGTTTGTCAACACGGGAAACCGGGGACGAGGAGACTCCACCCAAGATCTGCCCCCGACAGGATCTCAGGTGCGAGCGTTTCCCGGACGGTTCGGACATGCCAACCGAAAATGCCCACCGAGACCACAGTACATGCATCGGCCCTCGCGTCTCCGGAGTACCCTCTCCCCCTCGGACAGGCGAGCAAACCCCAGCTGCCTGGGTTCACCCCCAGACAAGTCATCCCCAGGAGGCGTGGGAGGAGAGGGAGGCACGGGTGGGACAGCAAACGTAGGCGCCAATCTGTTAGAAAACCTCCGCAGGCTCTCCTTAAAGGAAGGTCGCTCCCTGAGTCTGGTGTCAATCAAAATCAGGAAAGAAATAAGAGACTCGAGCTCCACTGGTAGGTCCTTAGCTGCAACCTCATCCTTCAAGGCATCCGAGAGACCATGAGAGAAAGCAGCGACCAGAGCCTCATTATTCCAGCCCACCTCTGCTGCCAGGGTACGAAACTCAATGGCGTATTCAGCTACGGATCGTGAACCTTGTCTGATGGACATAAGGAGCTTCGCAGCAGAGGCAGCACGAGCCGGCACATCGAATACCTTCCGAAGAGAAGCAACAAAACCGGAAAACTCGGCAACCACCGGATTGTTGTTCTCCCATAAAGGGCTGGCCCAGGCCAAGGCCTTGTCCGAGAGCAGCGAGATCAAGAAGCCCACCTTTGATCTCTCAGTAGGAAAGGCATGTGGCAGCAACTCGAAATAAATGCCCACCTGGTTAAGGAAACCTCGGCACTGAGTTGGCTCTCCCCCAAAGCGCTGTGGAAGAGGGGCAGAACCGGTCATACCCCGAAACACCGCAGGTGCAACAACAGGTGTCGGGGTAGACTCTGGCGCAACAACCGGAGCGGCAGTAGGAGCGGGCCCAGGAGCGACAACCGACCCATCGGCAACGGGAGCGAAATGAGCCGTGCGTTCAAGCAGGGTTTGCAACGCCACAGCGAACCGACCCAACAGGTGATCCTGCTGATCAAGTCTGGCAACCAGCGTGGGTAGCGAGGATGGCCCTGTACCGTCAGAATTCATAGCTTGGTCCTAATGTCACGGAACCATGAACCAGAGGTACAACAAGGGATAAGTGAAAATAAGAAGGCTTTATTGAAAATAAAGCTGTAAAGCAAAAGTCCAAACGGATGGCGAAACCGAAGCAGAGTCTTTGCGAAGCCAGAGGTCAGGAACCAGAAGGGTAGTCAGACGAAGCCAGGATCAGGAACCAGCAGGGTAGTCAGACGAAGCCAGGATCAGGAACCAGCAGGGTAGTCGGACGAAACCAGGATCAGGAATTAGAAGCAGCAGCAGTCTAGAAGCATGTGAACACAGGAGGACCAAGCAAGGAACTGAAGCCACAGACCTCCTATATATATGAGCTAGGCATCCAGCTCCTCCCAGTGGGAAGGAGGAGCCGCAGGGTGGGAGGCTACAAGAAACCCAGAAACCAAGATGGCCGCCAGCACATGTCAAACGAAGGAGAACAGCAAGAAGGTAAGACCATGACAGGAGCTGTATTGGGGTGCTGAGAAAAAACAGCCAGTACCTCATCTGCTTAGGGATCTGGTGATGCTGCTGGTTAGTTTAGGCCCAAAAGGTGCCTGAGCTAAGCCCAGCTTGGCTGCCTGCAGCTCTGTGGGAGCAACTTCCGTATGGCGCTTTTTCTCCAAAAAGCAGGCACACAAGACCACAGCGGTATGCAAGAACTACAGGATTAAAATAAACCATGGCCATTCAAACAAGCTCAGAGCTACAGTACCAGAGGTCTATTGCAGAACAAGAAGTGGCATCACCGGATCCTTTGGGAAAATACAACAGGCCAGCATTCCCAATCAGAACAAATTTGTCCTCCTTCTCCTGGTCCTCTTTGTGGCAGCCAACCCTCAACCCTAAAGCAATATGGAATTTTTGTCATCATCATTAAAGATGAGCGAATGTTTAAAAAATTCTATTCGGCCGGTTCGCCGAATTTTTGGGAAAAATCGGCTTCGATACGATTTTATTAGCGGCGAATTGCGTTAAAAAACTGTTATTTCCGGGCTGCAGAGAGCCTTTATAGGGGTGTAGAACATTGTGCCTTGCAGTAACACGCATAGGGAGTCGGCTGTGGTAGTGAAACAATACTGTGAGTCAGTATGACTAGCACATGACAGGCGTCACTCTTAGATTCACTGCATACTTCACTTATTTGGGCAGTCACAGTGCCAACACTGACCAAATAATTCAAATATGAACTCAGCCTTACAGGTCGATGTTAGCGTAAAGAAGAAGCGCACTTCTTTTACACCGTCGGCAGTTGATTCCACATAGATGTCTACAGAACCTGTTCTATTAAACGCTTATACAAGTAGAGCCCCCCTGACAGAGTGGAGAGGGTGTCAGCAGAAAGTTTGTGTTGATGTCACTGATTAATTTGCTCTTCCTCTGATCCGTCAGAACAATAACCCACAAAAAAACTATCCAGTCTGTGGAGCATACGCCTTCACTCGGTCAGCATTTGCTAAAAAATCCATCAGTATTGCTAATGCCAAAAAAAACTGGAGTGGATTAAAAACAAAGATGACACGTGTACTGAATATTTGCATGTCTTCTGTGTTTTGTACCCACTCCTGCTTTTGGCTACCAAATCATAAGCCAATTCTGATGGGACCAGGGCAGTCTTTAATATTGATTGGACCCTGGGCAAGAGGGAGAACACAAGTGCCGCTGCCAGATTCATGGGTCTATACTTTATTAACTAAGTAGCAGGACAAGTAGGGCATACATGGGGGATGTCCCTGCACTTACTATTATTTCAGGGCACCAAGCCGCTGTGGCCCCGTTACATTCTCCCGCGCTGTATGCTAAGTAAAAGCATTGGAACACCAGGGAGGATACATCAGCTTTTCTCCCTGGGCGTTCCTTCTCCCTGGCTGTAGCGCTGTCCAATCGCAGCACAGAACGTCACAGCCAGGGTGTGACGTTCTGCGCTGCGATTGGACAGCGCTACAGCCAGGGAGAAGAAACGCCCACAGAGAAAAGCTGATCTCTCATCCCTGGTGTTCCGATGCTGTTACTTAGCATACAGCGCAGGAGAATGTAATGGGGGCCACAGCGGTGCAACGGAACGCCGCCCAGAAATAATAGTAAGTGCAGGGACCTTGCCCATGTATGCCCTACATGTCCCGCTACTTTGTTAATAAAGTATGGACCCATGAAAGGTCCTACAGTGGCCAGCAGGGCTCAAGAGGCAGTTGCCTTGGCCCCCCCAGGAGCAATTGGGCCAGGGGCAGCTGCCCCTTTTACCCCCCGTTAAAGACGGCCCTGGATGGGACCATACAGGCCTTACAGCTGCTACACAGACAGGATCCATTGTGCGTCTCATTTTTCCTTCCTTCTGTCAGATCAGAAGAAAAGTCAAATAAATCATTATGTCAGCCAGGCCGAAAGGCAAAATAGTGGCTCAATCATGAAGTGGGGAGGGTGGGAACAGCACGAGAAGTCCACAGAGTGGCTCTATGACATAGTGGTAAGGTGGAAGCAGCATGAGGAGGCCACAGAATGGCATAATGACTGTCTGAAGGTCGTTGCAGCCTCAGGAGAAAAAGAGAAAAAAAGAAAAAAGGAGAAAAAGAGAAAATCGTATCAAATACCAATTCAGCGACAAGTAACCTATCACACTACTTATATCTTTTCCTCCAAGCCTATGTCCGTAATTTACCTTGGTTACTTACATGACTCGAGACAGCTAATCCAGGAGATTGACAATATTACACGGAAAGACACATATGCGCTGTTCACTATGGATGTAACAGCACTTTACTCTAACATCCAACACAATTTAGGTATTAAATGTGTGGAAACTACACTACGTAACGACCCCATACTAAAACCCCCACAAGTTTAGTTTCTACTCGAAAGCCTACGCTTTATTCTAGATTTTTTTTTTTCTCATCTATAACATTACCATATATCATCAATGCCGGGTCAATTTAAGAATGCACAAGCAATATATTCGGGACCCCTTCGACTCTCCACTAATCAATCTTCTTAATCGCGAATCATTCGGCAGTACAGGTATCGAACGAAGACTGAGAAAGGGACGATACACAGTCCCGAAATGCGTTTGGTACCATAGCCCCCCAATCCTGAGCAAGGAGTACTTCGAATTAGGGTCCATTCAACATGTCTGTAATTTGGGTCCGCATTCGTTCCGCAATTTGCGGACCCATTCACTTTCAATGGGGCTGGAACAGATCCGCATCCGCATTTTCGGGATCCGCATCCATTTTTTTGGGATCCGGTTTTTCGGGATCCGCAATTCCGTTCCTGAAAAAAATAGAACGTGTCCTATTCTTGTCTGGAATTGCGGACCAGAAAAGGCATTTTCTATTTTAAGTGTCTGTGATGTGCGGTCCGCAAATTGCGGATCGCACATTGCTGGTGTCCGTATTTTGTGGATCTGCAATTTGCGGATCCGCAAAACACTTACGGACGTGTGAATGGACCCTTACAGAAATTGGATTTTATATCTTCTTTTACACCACAGCATTGCTACGCGAATATCTACTAAGGAAATAATACAGGGTTACCACCAACTACAAGCCGTTAGCCGTGAAAGATTGAACCACCCGCCCGCCCATGTGAGGATATCATCAGTCCCAAGATCTAACCGACATCGATGCAAATTAGTGCAGTATAATCGAAGGGTGAAATCACAGACACGTAAATGTATTTATTACCATTACAAAACTAGTGTCTCAGGACTAACGGCATACATACGGCACATCTATATCCCTTTAAGATCGCTGTGGTTACAATTGACTTTGGACATGATTTTTGGGGGCCTGTGTAGCAGGAAGCCGCACACATGCTATGAGTTTGGTCCTCAAATCATAAGAAGAGAGACTATTTGGAATAATATTTTAGCTCAGGATGATTTTTCCAACGATATTTTATGCATTTTATCGTATGGTATCGATTTTTATTGTTTGACACTGATTTTATTGCATGGAGTTTTTATTTGTGTTTCTTGTTCATTGCACATTAAATTATATTGTTTGGTTCCAAGTATAAGTGAGTGCTCAGCTTTCTGTATACCTTTGCTGTAATATGATTACACACAACAGTAAAACCTTCAGCTCAACAAAGAACGGCGCCACTTTCACAATAAAACATCATTTAAAGGGGTTGTCCGGGTTCAGAGCTGAACCTGGACATCCCTCCATTTTCACCCCACCAGCCCCCCTGACATGAGCATCGGAGCAGTTCATGCTCCGATGCTCTCCTTTGCCCTGCGCTAAATTGCACAGGGCAAAGGCATTTTTAGGAGTTCCGGTGACGTACCGGGGCTCTTCATTGGGGTGTCAGGAACCCCGGTGATGTCACCGTCACTGATGGGCGGGATTTAGCTCTGCCCTAGCCAGTAAAACGGCTAGGGCAGAGCTAAAGCCCGCCCCTCAGAGCCGGTGACGTCACCGAACACACTGCCGGGCGAAAGTTACAGCCCGGCAGTGTGTTATTGAAAACAAAAGAGCCCGTGCCCTGCGCGATTTAGCGCAGGGCAAGGGAGAGCATCGGAGCATGAGATGCTCCGATGCTAGCCTCAGGGGGGCTGTCTGGGTGAAAATAAGGGTATGTCCGGGTTCAGCTCTGAACCCGGACAACCCCTTTAACCTGCCAAAGCAGCTATGTTATATATCTAATCGAATGTGAATGCGGCCTCCAATATGTGGGCCGCACAACACAAGCATTGCATTTTAGAGTTAACCAGCACAGATACAATATATAGAAACAATGTCTGAAACAAAGTATCTCTAGACATTACGCAACCACACCTAAAAAAATTAAAAACACGCACTAAAAATCACCCCAATTGACTATATACCAGACAACCCATACAACAGGTTTAGTAGCCTCCAGAGAAGAGAGGTATATTGGATTTACCAATTGGATAGCCTGGCCCCATACGAACTAAATGAGATCAGTGAGACCATCTTGTAATCCATTCTACTATATTGAATAAAGTCCCCCCCGACTTGTTTGCAGACAGATATACCAAGTGCTCTGTTCCCCCGACAAGAATAACGAATACAAATATACTATGTAGACATAGCTAGTACTGTAGGTTGCGCTCTCAGCAACATCGTCCTACTATCTCAATCCCTAGGGCAATTTAAGACCAACCACAACAAACGCCCATTCACCGTACAAAAAATCCCCACTGTATTCGGGATGGAGAATAAGCGATACTAAAACTGCCAAAAGTACACCCCATAGGGGTAATGCCACATCAAAAATTGTACTATAGTCCCCTATACCATAGTAGATAGAAAGATAAAAAAGCCCTCTATAACCACGTTGATGTTTTATGTCTCATTCCAATTGAATTGACCTAATCCTGTTTTTATATGCTTTTATTTACTGGCACCATACATCTAGGTGCTATTCTGCTTTCTTTGAGGCCAAATATCGCGATAAGTCTTCCAGACACTAAAAGAATCACTGTACTACCTGTCCGTATATTTGATCATCTTCCGAACCCGTATATAACCTAAGTCCCGTGCATCTGACAGCTATATTAGCATGATCACTATGGCGAGCAACTGCTCCCCTTTCCGTAGCATCTACCAGTCAGGAGCTCAGTATAGGGGGGATACGTCACCTGCACTTGCCCTATAGACAGCCACCCCATACACAGTATCACCTTGCATGTACTCCTCGGACTGTCAATCTGAGGTGCGTCTCGTGGCCGCCCCATACACAGTGCGGTCCTGTGTGCGCTCCCCCTGCTGTCAGTCTGATGCGAGTCATGTGGCCAGGACGCCTCCCATAAACATTGTGACTATATGCTAATCAACTCTGAAGGAAGTTATTGCATCCCAGAGACCTCCCACGATCTCCCGCCCCTCCCCCTTCCCGCCCCTCCCCCTCCCCCTTCCCGCCCCTCACTATCCGAATACATCACGCTCAAATAGAGTGCATAAATAGAACAGTAGTGAATATTTACGATTGTATATAGAAGTTTTATTGTCCTGATGAATGGGGCAGTTCGCCCCTGAAACAGGTTAACAGTCCTTTGAATAAAGATTACCTTCACTGATACCATCCTGGTCCTGAGTAGAGTTGAGCGAACACCTGGATGTTCGGGTTCGAGAAGTTCGGCCAAACTTCCCGGAAATGTTCGGGATCCGAACCCGACCCGAACTTCGTCCCGAACCCGAACCCCATTGAAGTCAATGGGGACCCGAACTTTTCGGCACTAAAAAGGCTGTAAAACAGCCCAGGAAAGAGCTAGAGGGCTGCAAAAGGCAGCAACATGTATGTAAATCCCCTTCAAACAAATGTGGATAGGGAAATTAATTAAAATAAAAATAAAATATATAAAAATAAACCAATATCAATTGGAGAGAGGTCCCATAGCAGAGAATCTGGCTTCACGTCAGCAGAGAATCAGTCTTCATGCCATAGCAGAGAATCTGGCTTCACGTCACCCACCACTGTAACAGTCCATTGTCATATATTTAGGCCCCGGCACCCAGGCAGAGGAGAGAGGTCCCGTAACAGAGAATCTGGCTTCATGTCAGCAGAGAATCAGTCTTCATGTCAAAGCAGAGAATCAGGCTTCACGTCACCCACCACTGGAACAGGCCACTGTCACATATTTAGGCAAAGGCACCCAGACAGAGGAGAGAGGTCCCGTAACAGAGATTCACGCTTCATGTCAGCAGAGAATCAGTCTTCATGTCATAGCAGAGAATCAAGCTTCACGTCACCCACCACTGGAACAGGTCACTGTCACACATTTAGGCCCTGGCACCCAGACAGAGGAGAGAGGTCCCGTAACAGAGAATCTGGCTTCATGTCAGCACAGAATCAGTCGTCATGTCATAGCAGAGAATCAGGCTTCACGTCACCCACCACTGGAACAGGCCACTGTCACATATTTAGGCCCAGGCACCCAGGCAGAGGAGAGAGGTCCCATAACAGAGATTCAGGCTTCATCTCAGCAGAGAATCAGTTTTCATGTCATAGCAGAGAATCAGGCTTCACGTCACCCACCACTGGAACAGGCCACTGTCACATATTTAGGCCCAGGCACCCAGACAGAGGTCCCATAACAGAGATTCAGGCTTCATGTCAGCAGAGAATCAGTCTTCATGTCATAGCAGAGAATCAGGCTTCACGTCACCCACCACTGGAACAGGCCACTGTCACATATTTAGGCCCAGGCACCCAGGCAGAGGAGAGAGGTCCCATAACAGAGATTCAGGCTTCATGTCAGCAGAGAATCTGTCTTCATGTCATAGCAGAGAATCAGGCTTCACGTCACCCACCACTGGAACAGGCCACTGTCACATATTTAGGCCCAGGCACCCAGGCAGAGGAGAGAGGTCCCATAACAGAGATTCAGGCTTCATGTCAGCAGAGAATCAGTCTTCATGTCATAGCAGAGAATCAGGCTTCACGTCACCCACCACTGGAACAGGCCACTGTCACATATTTAGGCCCAGGCACCCAGGCAGAGGAGAGAGGTCCCATAACAGAGATTCAGGCTTCATGTCAGCAGAGAATCAGTCTTCATGTCATAGCAGAGAATCAGGCTTCACGTCACCCACCACTGGAACAGGCCACTGTCACACATTTAGGCCCTGGCACCCAGACAGAGGAGAGAGGTCCCGTAACAGAGAATCTGGCTTCATATCAGCACAGAATCAGTCTTCATGTCATAGCAGAAAATCAGGCTTCACGTCACCCACCACTGGAACAGGCCACTGTCACATATTTAGGCCCCGGCACCCAGACAGAGGAGAGAGGTCCCGTAACAGAGAATCTGGCTTCATGTCAGCACAGAATCAGTCTTCATGTCATAGCAGAGAATCAGGCTTCACGTCACCCACCACTGGAACAGGCCACTGTCACATATTTATGCCCAGGCACCCAGACAGAGGAAAGAGGTCCCGTAACAGAGATTCAGGCTTCATGTCAGCAGAGAATCAGTCTTCATGTCATAGCAGAGAATCAGGCTCACGTCACCCACCACTGGAACAGGCCACTGTCACACATTTAGGCCCTGGCACCCAGACAGAGGAGAGAGGTCCCGTAACAAAGAATCTGGCTTCATGTCAGCACAGAATCAGTCTTCATGTCATAGCAAAGAATCAGGCTTCACGTCACCCACCACTGGAACAGGCCACTGTCACATATTTAGGCCCCGGCAACCAGACAGAGGAGAGAGGTCCCGTAACAGAGAATCTGGCTTCATGTCAGCACAGAATCAGTCTTCATGTCATAGCAGAGAATCAGGCTTAACGTCACCCACCACTGGAACAGGCCACTGTCACATATTTAGGCCCAGGCACCCAGACAGAGGAGAGAGGTCCCGTAATAGAGATTCAGGCTTCATGTCAGCAGAGAATCAGTCTTCATGTCATAGCAGAGAATCAGGCTTCACGTCACCCACCACTGGAACAGGCCACTGTCACACATTTAGGCCCTGGCACCCAGACAGAGGAGAGAGGTCCCATAACAGAGAATCTGGCTTCATGTCAGCAGAGAATCAGTCTTTATGTCATAGCAGAGAATCAGGCTTCACGTCACCCACCACTGGAACAGGCCACTGTCACATATTTAGGCCCCGGCACCCAGACAGAGGAGAGAGGTCCCGTAACAGAGAATCTGGCTTCATGTCAGCACAGAATCAGTCTTCATGTCATAGCAGAGAATCAAGCTTCACGTCACCCACCACTGGAACAGGCCACTGTCACATATTTAGGCTCAGGCACCCAGGCAGAGGAGAGAGGTCCCATAACAGAGATTCGTGCTTTATGTCAGCAGAGAATCAGTCTTCATGTCATAGCAGAGAATCAGGCTTCACGTCACCCACCACTGGAACAGGCCACTGTCACATATTTAGGCCCAGGCACCCAGGCAGAGGAGAGAGGTCCCATAACAGCGATTCAGGCTTCATGTCAGCAGAGAATCAGTCTTCATGTCATAGCAGAGAATCAGGCTTCACGTCACCCACCACTGGAACAGGCCACTGTCACATATTTAGGCCCCGGGGCCTTTGGGGTGCTCGGTCCCAGATGACGGCGGTCAGTAGCAGGCGGAGTCTCTTGGCTCTTTGCCCACTGCTCCCTCTTTTGCTACGCTGTTGGCTCGGTCTCACCACTGCCTCTTCCTCCAAACTGTGAAAGTCAGTGGCACGACCTTCATTCCATGTGGGGTCTAGGACCTCATCGTCCCCTGCATCGTCTTCCACCCAGTCTTGATCCCTGACCTCCTGTTCAGTCTGCACACTGCAGAAAGACGCAGCAGTTGGCACCTGTGTTTCGTCATCATCAGAGACGTGCTGAGGTGGTATTCCCATGTCCTCATCATCAGGAAACATAAGTGGTTGTGCGTTAGTGCATTCTATCTCTTCCACCCCTGGGGAAGGGCTAGGTGGATGCCCTTGGGAAACCCTGGCAGCAGAGTCTTCAAACAGCATAAGAGACTGCTGCATAACTTGAGGCTCAGACAGTTTCCCTGATATGCATGAGGGTGATGTGACAGACTGATGGGCTTGGTTTTCATGCGCCATATGTGCGCTTTCTGCAGAAGACTGGGTGGAAGATAATGTGAACGTGCTGGATGCACTGTCGGCCACCCAATTGACTAATGCCTGTACCTGCTCAGGCCTTACCATCCTTAGAACGGCATTGGGCCCCACCAAATATCCCTGTAAATTCTGGTGGCTACTGGGACCTGAGGTAGTTGGTACACTAGGACGTGTGGCTGTGGCAGAAAGGCCACGTCCTCTCCCAGCACCAGAGGGTCCACTAACACCACCACGACCATGTCCACGTCCGCGTCCCTTACTAGTTGTTTTCCTCATTGTTACCGTTCACCACAAAAAGAAAAATATTATTCGGGCCAATGTATTGAATTAAAATTCAGGCCTTTTTTTACAGACACCTAACACTGTCTGGCTATCTATTTAGGTACCGTATTACACTAATACAGGCACACAAGTAATGACAGATTTGGTTGAATATAAATGTGAGGCCTATTTTTTACGCGCTGTGTGACAGATATACCTTTAATCACAGAATTAGACTTGTATCTGCACTGTAGCGTGTGTGTTAAGTTTTTCAGAATGACACTATCAGCACCTTGAATCTAAGATATCCTTATTGGGATAGATTTAAAGTAGGCCTGATATAGCAGAAACTACTAATTTTGAGAATGGCAAATTTGGGAATAGTTTTTCAACCCAGAACAAAAACTGTGCTTTTACGGTCACTACAAATAATTTGACCAGCTAAAACAGTACAGATTTGGTTGAATATAAATGTGAGGCCTATTTTTTACGCGCTGTGTGACAGATATACCTTTAATCACAGAATTAGACTTGTATCTGCACTGTAGCGTGTGTGTTAAGTTTTTCAGAATGACACTATCAACACCTTCAATCTAAGATATCTTTTTTGGGATAGATTTAAAGTAGGCCTGATATAGCAGAAACTACTAATTTTGAGAATGGCAAATTTGGGAATAGTTTTTCAACCCAGAACAAAAACTGTGCTTTTACGTTCAATAAATATAACTTGACCAGCTAAAACTGTACAGATTTGGTTGAATATAAATGTGAGGCCTATTTTTTACGCGCTGTGTGACAGATATACCTTTAATCACAGAATTACACTTGTATCTGCACGGTAGCGTGTGTGTTAAGATTTTCAGAATGACACTATCAGCACCTTGAATCTAAGATATCCTTATTGGGATAGATTTAAAGTAGGCCTGATATAGCAGAAACTACTAATTTTGAGAATGGCAAATTTGGGAATAGTTTTTCAACCCAGAACAAAAACTGTGCTTTTACGTTCAATAAATATAACTTGACCAGCTAAAACTGTACAGATTTGGTTGAATATAAATGTGAGGCCTATTTTTTACGCGCTGTGTGACAGATATACCTTTAATCACAGAATTAGACTTGTATCTGCACTGTAGCGTGTGTGTTAAGTTTTTCAGAATGACACTATCAGCACCTTCAATCTAAGATATCCTTTTTGGGATAGATTTAAAGTAGGCCTGATATAGCAGAAACTACTAATTTTGAGAATGGCAAATTTGGGAATAGTTTTTCAACCCAGAACAAAAACTGTGCTTTTACGGTCACTAAATATAACTTGACCAGCTAAAACTGTACTGATTTGGAGGAATAGAAATGACAGGCCTATTTTTTACGCGCTGTGTGACAGATATACCTTTAATCACAGAATTAGACTTGTATCTGCACTGTAGCGTGTGTGTTAAGTTTTTCAGAATGACACTATCAGCACCTTCAATCTAAGATATCCTTTTTGGGATATATTTAAAGTAGGCCTGATATAGCAGAAACTACTAATTTTGAGAATGGCAAATTTGGGAATAGTTTTTCAACCCAGAACAAAAACTGTGCTTTTACGGTCACTAAATATAACTTGACCAGCTAAAACTGTACTGATTTGGAGGAATAGAAATGTCAGGCCTATTTTTTAGGCGCTGGGTGACAGGCTCAACTTGCCCCTGATGTAGTATATGGCCAAAAAATAACCACACTATTGATGGTTAAATGCACTTGGGTGACACAGGCTCAGCCTGCACCTGATGTAGTATATGGCCAAAATATAACCACACTGTTGATGGTTAAATGCACTTGGGTGACACAGGCTCAGCCTGCACCTGATGTAGTATATGGCCAAAAAATAACCACACTGTTGATGGTTAAATGCACTTGGGTGACACAGGCTCAGCCTGCACCTGATGTAGTATATGGCCAAAAAATAACCACACTGTTGATGGTTAAATGCACTTGGGTGACACAGGCTCAGCCTGCACCTGATGTAGGATATAGAAAAAAATAACTACACTATTGATGGTTAAATGCACTTGGTGGTAGCTTGTGCTGGCGCACCACAAGCCACAAAGTGGCAGTCGATCACCCCAGAAAAAAGTGATATAAAAACGCTCTGGGCAGCCTAAAAAAAGGGAGCAATTCAATATCAGCACTTCAATGATCCACAGCTGGAGATCGATCACTGAATTAAGTCTTTTGGTGGAGTTAATCTGCCTAATCTCGCCCTAACGTCGCATCAGCAACCTCTCCCTATGCTTGAATCAGCAGAGTGACGTGCAGCGCTACGTGACCCAAGCTTATATAGAGGCTGGGTCACATGCTGCACTGGCCAATCACAGCCATGCCAATAGTAGGCAAGGCTGTGATGGCCTCTTGGGGCAAGTAGTATGACGCTTGTTGATTGGCTGCTTTGCAGCCTTTCAAAAAGCGCCAAGAAAGCGCCGAACACCGAACCCGAACCCGGACTTTTACGGAAATGTTCGGGTTCGGGTCCGTGTCACGGACACCCCAAAATTCGGTACGAACCCGAACTATACAGTTCGGGCTCGCTCATCCCTAGTCCTGAGTTTCTCTGCATCAGCACCATTTGAAATTGGTCTGAACTGCCTCTCATCCGCAATCCTCTTCATCCCAATACTCCGGCAGCATCAGGAGGCCACAGAGTGGCACAATGACGAAACTGGAGGTGGCATCAGTAACAGCATCAGGAGGAGGCATAGTGTGGAAATGGCAGTAGCAGCAGCATCAGGAGACCACAGAGTGGTAAGGTGACATAGTGTGGAGTTGGCAGCAGCATGAGGAGACCACAGAGTAGCAAGGTGACATAGTTTGGAGGTGGCGGCAGCAGCAGCAGGATACCATAGAGTGGCAAGGTGACATTGTGTGTAGTTGGCAGCATCAGGAGGATACCACAGAGTGGTAAGATGACATATTGTGGAGATGGCAGCAGCATCAGGAGGCCACAGAGTGGCAAGGTGACATAGTGTGGAGTTGGCCACAGAGTGGCAAGGTGACATAGTGTGGATATGGCAGCAGCATGGGGAGACCAAAGAGTGGCAAGGTGACATAGTGTGGAGATGGCAGCAGCATGAGGAGACCACAAAGTGGCAAGGTGACATAGTGTCGATTTGGCAGCAGCATGAAGAGACCACAGAGTGGCAAGGTGACATAATGTAAAGATGGCAGCAGCAGCAGGATACCATAGAGTGGCAAGGTGACATAGTGTGTAGTTGGCAGCATCAGGAGGATACCACAGAGTGGTAAGGTGACATATTTTGGAGATGGCAGCAGCATGAGGAGGCCACAGAGTGGCAAGGTGACATAGTGTGGAGTTGGCAGCAGCATGAGGAGACCACAGAGTGGCAAGGTGACATAGTGTGGAGTTGGCAGCAGCGTGAGGAGACCACAGAGTGGCAAGGTGACAAAACATGGAGATGGCAGTAGCAGTAGGATACCACAGAGTGGCAAGGTGACATAGTGTGGAGTTGACAGAATCAGGAGGATACCACAGAGTGGCAAGGTAACATAGTGTGGAGATGGCAGTATCAGCAGAAGCATAAGGGAACCACAGAGTGGCAAGGTGACGTAGGAGAAGGAAGGAAAAAGCAATCCAGCACTCCAAAGCAATTTTGAGCCATCGGTTCCTTTATTACGGTGATAAATTATTTGTATAGTAACACAACTGGTGGGTTCAAAACAGGTAGACTTCGAATTACACTAATGGATGTTGCATTACTGTACGAATAATTTATCACCTCAATGAAGGAACCGACGGCTCAAAATTGCTTTGGCGTGCTGGATTGCTTTTTCCTTCCTTCTCCTGTTTCAAGAGGTCTTGCTATGGATTCCTGTGCACCCAGGGACTGCAATCTATGCAGCAGGTGAGCTGGTCTGCCTACTTTCACACTAGCGTTCGGGGCTCCGCTTGTGAGTTCCGTTTGAAGGGGCTCACAAGCGGCCCCGAACGGATCCGTCCAGCCCTAATGCATTCTGAATGGATGCGGATCCGCTCAGAATGCATCAGTCTGGCTCCGTTTGTCCTTGCAGCGTTCAGGTGTCCGCCTGGCCGTGCGGAGGCAAACGGATCCGTCCACACTTACAATGTAAGTCAATGGGGACGGATCCGTTTGAAGTTGACACAGTATGGCTCAATTTTCAAACGGATCCGTCTCCCATTGACTTTCAATGTAAAGTCAAAACGGATCCGTTTGCATTATCATGAACAAAAAAAAAAATATATATATATATATTTTTTTTTGTTCATGGTAATGCAAACGGATCCGTTCTGAACGGATCTAAGCGTTTGCATTATAGGTGCGGATCCGTCTGGGCATATACCAGACGGATCCGACCTAAACGCAGGTGTGAAAGTAGCCTTACCTAGTTTATTGGCAAGGTGACATAGTTTGGAGGTGGCAGCAGCATCAGGAGGCCACAGAGCGGCAAGGTGACATAGTGTGGAGATGGCAGTAGCAGCAGCAGCATCAGGAGACCACAGAGTGGCAATGTGACATAGATTGGAGATGGCGGCAGCAGCTGCATCAGGACACCACAAAGTGACCAGGTAACAGAGTGGGGTGGTGGGTTGCAAAACCAGTACATGCTGGCGAAGGTGGTTAAAATGAGAAGCACTTGGCATCACATGTGTGGCACCAGGCGGGTTGCAGCATCAGAATTACAGCTGAGGCAGGTAGCCAGAAGAAACCGGTCTCTTTTATCAAAGTGTTGGTGTGGCACCGTGGATGATCTAGTCTGATGCATCAGGAATTAGATGTTGGAAATCCTGGCTGATCTGTGCCTGATTCATCTTGACAAAGGTCAGTCTCTCCACATTTTGGGTGGACAGGCGAGTTCTCCTTGGTGTAACTATGGCCCCTGCCGCCCTAAAAACCCGCTCTGATGCCACACTACTGGTCGGGCATGACAGCTTTTCCAGGGCAAACTCTGCTAGTTGCGGCCACAAATCCAGCTTGGCTACCTAGTAGTCCAGAGGATCTTCAATGTTGGGTGGCAGAGTGCTGTCCAAGTATGCCACCACCTGCTGGTTTAGGTCCTGCTCCAGATCTACCTGCTGCTGCTGGTGAATAGTTTCTTCACTATGCGGGTGAAGAAAGCTACTCATCAGTAGAGATGTCGCGAACATAAAATTTTCCGTTCGCGAAAGGCGAACGCGAATTTCCGCAAATGTTCGCGAACGGGCGAACCGGGGAACCTCTATAGACTTCAATAGACAGGCAAATTTTAAAACCCACAGGGACTCTTTCTGGCCACAATAGTGATGGAAAAGTTGTTTCAAGGGGACTAACACCTGGATTGTGGCATGCCGTTGGGGGATCCATGGCAAAACTCCCATGGAAAATTGCGTAGTTGACGCAGAGTCGGGTTTTAATCCATAAAGAGCATAAATCACCTAACATTCCTAAATTATTTGGAATAATGTGCTTTAAAACATCCAGTGTGTGTATACGATAAGGTATGATGTTGTATCGATCAGGTAGTGTAAGGGTTACACCCGCTTCACAGTGACAGACCAAACTTGAACAGACCAATTTCCCCGTTTAACGCACCGCAAACAACCGCAAACAGTCCATTTGCACAACCGCAAACTCCCCATTTGCACAAGGTTGGATACCAAGCTAGCCATGTCCCGTTCCTTATCCTCACTGACGTCATTGAAGGTCTCTTCCTCCACCCAGCCACGTACAACACCAAGGGTCCCCGAAAGGTGACAACAAGCCCCCTGGGACGCCTGCTGTGGTTGGTCTTCCACCTCCTCAAAGCCACCTTCCTCCTCTGACTCCTCTTCTTCAGACTCCTCTCTCTGCATTGCCGCAGGTCCAGCAATCGACGATGACAAGGCTGATTCTGGTGGTCATGGTGACCACAACTCTTCCTCTTCATGCTCATCTACGGCCTGATCCAGCACTCTTCGCAGGGCACGCTCCAGAAAAAACGCATATGGGATGAGGTCGATGATGTTGCCTTGGGTTTGACTGACCAGGTTTTTCACCTCCGCAAAAGGACGCATGAGCCTACAGCCATTGTGCATGAGCGTTCAGTAACGCGGCCAAAAAATACCCAGCTCTGCAGAGGCTGTCCTCTTTTTTTTTTATTAAAAAAATCTGTTCTTACCAGTTTAATCTCTGTTTTGTCCCCTATCAGGGACCGGTGTATGGAATAGATTTTAGGAACCGGGAGATGGAAAAAGATGGTTGGTCGGTCCTCTTACTTCCAATTTGGGGCACTGCACGTGCGCCGTGCAATGTACTGTGCCACCCTATATGAGTGGTGTGTTAAGTAGTACTATTCCTATCAGTTGAATCCCTGTTACGTCCCCTATCAGGGGATTTAATGACTTTTTTATCTGCAAGGTACTGTGCCACCCGATATGAGTGGTGGGCACTGGCAGTGGGCACAATACAGTCAGTGGGCCTGACACACACTGACAGGCAACTGCAATTATATTAAAGGGTAAAAATTTAAATACTTTTTTATCTGCAAGGTAGTGTGCCACCCGATATGAGTGGTGGGCAGTGGGCACAGTACAGTCTGTGGGCCTGACACTCACTGGCAGGCAACTGCAATTATATTTCAGAGAAAAAATTTTATGACTTTTTTATCTGCAAGGTACTGTGCCACCCGATATTAGTGGTGGGCACTGGCAGTGGGCACAGTACAGTCAGTGGGCCTGACACACACTGGCAGGCAACTGCAATTATATTACAGAGAAAGAATTTAATGACTTTTTTATCTGCAAGGTACTGTGCCACCCAATATGAGTGGTGGGCACTGGCAGTGGGCACAGTACTGTCAGTGGGCCTGACACACACTGGTAGGCAACTGAAATTATATTACAGAGAAAAAATTAAATGACTTTTTTTATCTGCAAGGTACTGTGCCACCCAATATGAGTGGTGGGCACTGGCAGTGGGCACAGTACAGTCAGTGGGCCTGACACACACTGGCAGGCAACTGAAATTATATTACAGAGAAAAAAATGTAATGACTTTTTTATCTGCAAGGTACTGTGCCACCCGATATGAGTGGTGGGCACTGGCAGTGGGCACAGTACAGTCAGTGGGCCTGACACACACTGGCAGGCAACTGCAATTATATTAAAGGGTAAAAATGTTATGACTTTTTTATCTGCAAGGTACTGTGCCACCCGATATTAGTGGTGGGCACTGGCAGTGGGCACAGTACACTCTGTGGGCCTGACACACACTGGCAGGCAACTGCAATTATATTACAGAGAAAAAATTGAATGACTTTTTTATCTGCAAGGTACTGTGCCACCCAATATGAGTGGTGGGCACTGGCAGTGGGCACAGTACAGTCAGTGGGCCTGACACACACTGGCAGGCAACTGCAATTATATTAAAGGGTAAAAATGTAATGACTTTTTTATCTGCAAGGTACTATGCCACACGATATGAGTGGTGGGCAGTGGGCACAGTACAGTCTGTGGGCCTGACACTCACTGGCAGGCAACTTTAATTATATTACAGAGAAAAAATTAAATGACTTTATCTGCAAGGTACTGTGCCACCCAATATGAGTGGTGGGTACTGGCAGTGGGCACAGTACAGTCAGTGGGCCTGACACACACTGGCAGGCAACTGCAATTATATTACAGAGAAAAAATTAAATGACTTTATCTGCAAGGTACTGTGCCACCCAATATGAGTGGTGGGTACTGGCAGTGGGCACAGTACAGTCAGTGGGCCTGACACACACTGGCAGGCAACTGAAATTATATTACAGGGAAAAAATTAAATGACTTTTTTATCTGCAAGGTGCTGTGCCACCCGATATGAATGGTGTGCACACAGTACAGTCTGTGGGCCTGTGGCCTCTCACACACGGGCAGGCAGCTGCAATATATATATATATATATAAAAATAAAAAAAAGCAGACTGATGTACCAGCCTTAAAAAGGGCTTTTTGGGGTGCTGTCAGGACGCTGTCCTTATAGCAGATGAGTCTTTGAGGACTGGAGTGGACACAGAACACTGGCCTAGCTAACGATTTCCCTATTAATTCAGCAGCAGCACTCTCCCTGCTCTAACTAACACTGCAGCTTCAGAATGAATCTAAGATGGATGCTGTCCTTGCTTTTTGAGGGTCTGGGAGGGAGGGTATGCTGATTGGCTGGAATGTGTCTGCTGACTGTGAGGTACAGGGTCAAAGTTTGCTCAAGGATGAGGGTTGGCAGCCTTAGTCCTGGGGGGCAAATCCAGTCAAGTGGCCCATTTTAGCCCCGCCCATTATTAAAATCCGCTCCTACATATAATAGGCCACTCCCAACAAACATTGTACAGATGACATTATATTGTTGCGGCCTGTCTCTACACATCGTATGGAGGGGGGGGGGGGGGCCTGTCCTGGCTGCACTGCCTGCTTCACATTATACAATAGACAACAGCAGGCTACAGCCAGGAAGCTCCTCTCTCCCCTGATCCTGCTCAAGGCTTGTGGTTCCCCCCCACCATCTGCCACCCGCCCGTGGCCTGCTGCCCCCTTTCGTCGTCCTCACCCAGCTCTGAATCCTCCTTCTGCAAATGGCAGGAGGAGGAGCCGGAGCATCTCCTTTCCTACATAGCACCACATACTTCTTACATCCAGTGATGTTACCTTTGTTGTAGACATTCTCTTTCCTCATCTTCTCCATTCAGACCAGACCGCCATGATGATTTTTCAGCCATCTGCCGTCTCTGCAGAGATTGACAAACAGACATTAGTTTCCCACATTTCCATCATCTTTACATCTTCTGAACACCCTTTCCTGCCACCCCCAATACTATACTGCAGGAACAGTCCCCCTGGAAATACTACTACCACACAGATAGTGCCCCCAATACTGTGCCTGCTGTGCCCTCAATACTATACTGCAGAAACAGTACCCCTGGGAATACTACTACCACATAGATAGTGCCCCCTTCAACAATTATTGGCACACAGTGCTCTAAAAAATAACTGCACTCAGACACTAATAGTATAAAGATAATGTCCCCCTAAAATAATTGTGCTAAGCTGATACTATGCCAGGGTGCCCCCAAAGTAACAGTGCTCCCCAAAATCCCACCAATAGAAATAATTCTCTGCCAGAGCACACTTAGTAGTAATAATGCCCCTATAGTGCCCTAGTAATCATGTTCTTCATAGCCCCCAGTAGTAGTAAAGCTCCCCATAATACCCCTTAGTAGTACTAATTCTCCCTATAATATGACAGTACATGAAATACCCCCGCTTAGTGCCCGCAGTTGTCCCCATAATATATGCCAGTATAAAATACCCCTATATAGTGCCCCAGTAAATGCCCTCATAGTGCTCCTCTCCCCCGATATGAATGGTGTGCACACAGTACAGTCTGTGGGCCTGTGGCCTCTCACACACGGGCAGGCAACTGCAATATATATATATATATACAGGGAGTGCAGAATTATTAGGCAAGTTGTATTTTTGAGGATTAATTTTATTATTGAACAACAACCATGTTCTCAATGAACCCAAAAAACTCATTAATATCAAAGCTGAATATTTTTGGAAGTAGTTTTTCGTTTGTTTTTAGTTTTAGCTATTTTAGGGGGATATCTGTGTGTGCAGGTGACTATTACTGTGCATAATTATTAGGCAACTTAACAAAAAACAAATATATACCCATTTCAATTATTTATTTTTACCAGTGAAACCAATATAACATCTCAACATTCACAAATATACATTTCTGACATTCAAAAACAAAACAAAAACAAATCAGTGACCAATATAGCCACCTTTCTTTGCAAGGACACTCAAAAGCCTGCCATCCATGGATTCTGTCAGTGTTTTGATCTGTTCACCATCAACATTGCGTGCAGCAGCAACCACAGCCTCCCAGACACTGTTCAGAGAGGTGTACTGTTTTCCCTCCTTGTAAATCTCACATTTGATGATGGACGACAGGTTCTCAATGGGGTTCAGATCAGGTGAACAAGGAGGCCATGTCATTAGATTTTCTTCTTTTATACCCTTTCTTGCCAGCCACGCTGTGGAGTACTTGGACGCGTGTGATGGAGCATTGTCCTGCATGAAAATCATGTTTTTCTTGAAGGATGCAGACTTCTTCCTGTACCACTGCTTGAAGAAGGTGTCTTCCAGAAACTGGCAGTAGGACTGGGAGTTGAGCTTGACTCCATCCTCAACCCGAAAAGGCCCCACAAGCTCATCTTTGATGATACCAGCCCAAACCAGTACTCCACCTCCACCTTGCTGGCGTCTGAGTCGGACTGGAGCTCTCTGCCCTTTACCAATCCAGCCACGGGCCCATCCATCTGGCCCATCAAGACTCACTCTCATTTCATCAGTCCATAAAACCTTAGAAAAATCAGTCTTGAGATATTTCTTGGCCCAGTCTTGACGTTTCAGCTTGTGTGTCTTGTTCAGTGGTGGTCGTCTTTCAGCCTTTCTTACCTTGGCCATGTCTCTGAGTATTGCACACCTTGTGCTTTTGGGCACTCCAGTGATGTTGCAGCTCTGAAATATGGCCAAACTGGTGGCCAGTGGCATCTTGGCAGCTGCACGCTTGACTTTTCTCAGTTCATGGGCAGTTATTTTGCGCCTTGGTTTTTCCACACGCTTCTTGCGACCCTGTTGACTATTTTGAATGAAACGCTTGATTGTTCGATGATCACGCTTCAGAAGCTTTGCAATTTTAAGAGTGCTGCATCCCTCTGCAAGATATCTCACTATTTTTGACTTTTCTGAGCCTGTCAAGTCCTTCTTTTGACCCATTTTGCCAAAGGAAAGGAAGTTGCCTAATAATTATGCACACCTAATATAGGGTGTTGATGTCATTAGACCACACCCCTTTTCATTACAGAGATGCACATCACCTAATATGCTTAATTGGTAGTAGGCTTTCGAGCCTATACAGCTTGGAATAAGACAACATGCATAAAGAGGATGATGTGGTCAAAATACTCATTTGCCTAATAATTCTGCACGCAGTGTATATATATATATATATATATATATATATATATATATATATAAAAATAAAAAAAAGCAGACTGATGTACCAGCCTTAAAAAGGGCTTTTTGGGGTGCTGTCAGGATGCTGTCCTTATAGCAGATGAGTCTTTGAGGACTGGAGTGGACACAGAACACTGGCCTAGCTAACGATTTTTCTATTAATTCAGCAGCAGCACTCTCCCTGCTCTAACTAACAGTGCAGCTTCAGAATGAATCTAAGATGGATGCTGTCCTTGCTTTTTGAGGGTCTGGGAGGGAGGGTATGCTGATTGGCTGGAATGTGTCTGCTGACTGTGAGGTACAGGGTGAAAGTTTTCTCAAGGATGAGGGTTGGCAGCCTTAGTCCTGGGGGGCAAATCCAGTCAAGTGGCCCATTTTAGCCCCGCCCATTATTAAAATCCCCTCCTACATATAATAGGCCACTCCCAACAAACATTGTACAGATGACATTATATTGTTGCGGCCTGTCTCTACACATCGTATGGAGAGGGGGGGGGGGGCCTGTCCTGGCTGCACTGCCTGCTTCACATTATACAATAGACAACAGCCCCCTCCCTGCCCCCCAGCCCAGCCCGCCCCTGATGATGACGTATAGGGGGAGGACCGAACATTGCATATATTCGCGCGGCGAGCGCGAACAAGCAATGTTCGCCGGTAACTGTTCGCCGGCGAATAGTTCGGGACATCTCTACTCATCAGCGACTGTAGACTCAGGCTGCTGCTGATGGAGCTGGTACTGCTCCTGCTACCCCACCCCTCCCCAGCAGCCATGGCAGTGGAATGTGAGTGCAGAGGGCCCCCCAGTCAGACCTGCGAGAGGATGGACGATGGCGCAGATAGGCAGTGGCCAACTTACTACATAGGATGTCTCTGTAGTCGTTCAGTTTGTCCTCCCTCACGGTGGGTCTATATGCGCTTTAAGTCCTATGGGAGAAAAGCGCTTTACAAATGCTATTGTTATTATTATTTAAAAAATCCCCCATTCAGGACCTGTAGCGAGGGTCCATCAAGTTGGAGAGCCAGAAGTCATCCCTCTGCCGAATGGTGACAATTCGGCTGTCACTATGCAAGCAAGTAAGCATGCATCGTGACATTTGTGCAAGTGACTCGAAGGGACTCCCTGCCTCCATCTCGACTGCATACTGCCACGGTATGTCCGGATCCTCTGTCTCGTTTTTCTCATCACCCTATAGCTCCTCTGGCTGCTCCTGCTCCTCTGTCAGCTGAGTAGAAAAAACACCCATTTGGCTACACATTGCCTGTGCTACAATGTCCTCCACCCCCTCCTCCTCTTCCAGTTCAGCCCCCACAGGGCTCACGTGGCTGTGAGATTGAGGTGCCACGTCTCCTGTCCCCTTACCAGCCATTGTTACCAGCATCTGTTCCAGGACATGAAGCAGTGTAATGACGATCATTCCGTAGTCTTGGTGACTGACAAATAATGTGGCCTCCTCAAAGGGTTTGAGCAAACAGCAGGTGTCACGCATGAGCTGCCACTGGCTGACATCAAAGTTACACAGTGGAGTACTACTATCCGCTTGTATCATCAATAAATCGTTGATGGCCTTTCTCTGTTTGTATAGTCGGTCCAACATATATAGGGTGGAATTCCAACTGGTGGAAACGTCGCATATCAGCCTATGTTGGGGGATGCCGTTCTTCCACTGCAGCTCAAGGAGGTTTTGCTTTGCTTTGGCTGAAGTGCATGCAAAGTTTCCGGCCCATTTTTAGGATTACTTGCAGATGGGTGGAAGACTTCAGGAACCGCTTGACAACCAGATTGAACATGTGTGCCTTGCAGGGCGCATGGCTCAGCCTACCTTGACGCAGCGCCGACACCATGTTCTTCCCATTGTCGGTCAGAATGGTTCCGATTTTCAGTTGACGTGGAGAAATCCAAGATTCGATTTCTTGATGCATCACACGGAGCAGTTCCTCCCCTGTGTGACTCCGTTCGCCAAGGCAAACCAGGTGAAAAGTAGTGTGACACCGCCGAGCCCTGCACATGTGGTATGCTGGAGGGGCACTATGACTTGTCCCTGCAGTGGAGGTTGAGGACATGGTGGAGGATGAGGAGGTACAGGCGGACATTGTCGCTGGACCAAGGGCGTGACAACGTGGAGACGGAAGCGGCGTGACCTGGCCAAGTTGCTGGTGTGGCTGTGCAGGAACCACATTCACCCAGTGGGCCGTAAAGGACATGTACTGTCCCTGACGTAGTTACAGCTCCACACGTAGGTGGTGCCGTGTACTTTGGCATACACTGACAGGCTCAAGGACTAGCCCACCTTCTGTTCTACATACAGTACAGACCAAAAGTTTGGACACACCTTCTCATTCAAAGAGTTTTCTTTATTTTCATGACTATGAAAATTGTAGATTCACACTGAAGGCATCAAAACTATGAATTAACACATGTGGAATTATATACATAACAAACAAGTGTGAAACAACTGAAAATATGTCATATTCTAGGTTCTTCAAAGTAGCCACCTTTTGCTTTGATTACTGCTTTGCACACTCTTGGCATTCTCTTGATGAGCTTCAAGAGGTAGTCCCCTGAAATGGTTTTCACTTCACAGGTGTGCCCTGTCAGGTTTAATAAGTGGGATTTCTTGCCTTAAAAATGGGGTTGGGACCATCAGTTGCGTTGAGGAGAAGTCAGGTGGATACACAGCTGATAGTCCTACTGAATAGACTGTTAGAATTTGTATTATGGCAAGAAAAAAGCAGCTAAGGAAAGAAAAACGAGTGGCCATCATTACTTTAAGAAATGAAGGTCAGTCAGTCAGCCGAAAAATTGGGAAAACTTTGAAAGTAAGGGCTATTTGACCATGAAGGAGAGTGATGGGGTGCTGCGCCAGATGAACTGGCCTCCACAGTCACCGGACCTGAACCCAATCGAGATGGTTTGGGGTGAGCTGGACCCCAGAGTGAAGGCAAAAGGGCCAACAAGTGCTAAGCATCTCTGGGAACTCCTTCAAGACTGTTGGAAGACCATTTCAGGGGACTACCTCTTGAAGCTCATCAAGAGAATGCCAAGAGTGTGCAAAGCAGTAATCAAAGCAAAAGGTGGCTACTTTGAAGAACCTAGAATATGACATATTTTCAGTTGTTTCACACTTGTTTGTTATGTATATAATTCCACATGTGTTAATTCATAGTTTTGATGCCTTCATAGTCATGAAAATAAAGAAAACTCTTTGAATGAGAAGGTGTGTCCAAACTTTTGGTCTGTACTGTATTTGTGCAGGGCTGGTACTGCCTTTTTGGCAAAGAAATTATGGCTTGGGACTCTCCACCTCGTCTCGGCAGAAGCCATCAGTTCTCTGAAAGGTGCAGAGTCAACCACTTGGAAAGGGAGGGACTGCAGCACCAGCAACTTAGCCAGGAGCACGTTCAGCTTCTGCGCCGTTGGATGCATGCACGCATACTGCTGTCTCTTGGCAATCGCTTTGGTGATCGATTGCTGACGGAATGACTGACGAGGAGTAGGAGCATCTGGACCAGCAGAAGATAGGAATGACAGACAGCTTACTTTGGCTGAGCTGGTGAAGCCTTGACTGGCTAAAACCAAGTGCGTGCCACTGGCTGATGCAGCGGTAACTACGTCAGGCTGGACCACCACATCGGAGCCACGGTTCTCCCAGGCCACTGCATGGCGACGCTGCATTTGATGAAGCAGGGCCGTAGTGCCAACATTAGCACCGTGGCCACACTTCATCTTCTGCCCACATATTCTACATGTGGCCACGTTAACCTCCTCTGGCAGCTTAATAAAAAACTGCCACACCGCAGAGTAGGTGATTTTCCCCCCAACAGTCCGCACTGACTGACTGCTACCACTGGTGCCTCCGTGAACCCCTGCACCACTACTTCCCGGGCAGGTAGGCTGCTGCGAAGCAGGCGGTCTACCCCGGGCATGTTTGGCTCCCGACCTGCAACTGCTGCCACCCTGCTGACTCCCAGCCATGCTACCACGCAGCTGGCTCAGCCGCTGCCTCACAGGCAAGCTGCCACCCTCTTTTTCTGATGATGATGAAGCCCCTGGCTCTGAAGTGTGATCGGCTTCATCATCATCGAGTAGAGTCTGCAAGTCACTGATGTCCTCCTCAACGGTCTCTGGGTCAGGAGCCTGACCACTCGCAACACAAGCTCCTGCGCCACTCTCCTCATCACTACTTGCTGGCCTAGCGGAGTAATTGGCGGATGTCTTCTCCAGATATTGGCTGGGCAGTAGCTGCTGACTGTCCTCTAGCAGCTCGTCCTCATGGTATAGTACAGCTAAGCCCACAGAATACAATACTTCTGTGGCTGAGGGAGCTGCAAAGGACAGAGGCAGGTTGAGGACAGGTGAACGCACCTGCTCCCGGGCTATGCCAACTAAGGGTTGTGTCTGACGAACTTACCGACTGTTGGCTAGGGGTGTCTGAAGTCACTTGGGATGACGTGGATGAGTTAACCAATCAAGAACCGCTGGGTTTCTGGTCAAGACACGGCAGCTAGATGACAACGGGAGCTCAGGCCTCTCACTGCGACTCCTGCTGCCATGCCCCCTTACTCTGCTGCGACCTCTGTTTGTGCCCGAAACATTCAGTCCTCTGCCACCCCTCTGTGCATGGCCTGGCACTTCTCTGCCTGACACGGAAATTAAAACACCCCTAAAAGCGACAAAAATATTTTTTATTTTTTGTACTAAAATAGTCCACTAATTACTTTCACCACAATTGACTGCAGAAATGCACTGAGAATATATTTTTCTAGTAATTCTGTAATACACCCCTATAAGCTTTCACCAGAAATAACTGCAACAGTGCAGTGCGTATATATTTTTCTTATTTTACTGAAATACACCCCTATACGCATGTGCTGCTGGGCTGATTTACAGCCGAGCGAGGTCAAATACCGGACCAGATTTTAAGTGCCGGTCCGGGTTTGGACAGCACCTGGCTGTCCTTAAGTAGGCAGCTAGGCTCAGAAGCGAGGTCTGTGTTGGGATCTGGGAGCCTTGTGTCTGGATGAAGGCTTGCTACCTGTTTGGCGTGAAAACAGGTTGGTGCTGCTATGCTCAAGGACTCTTTGAGGCAGAATTGCTGCATGGTGTGAATTACCACCAACACCGCAAGGTGACTTTTTGCTTGTTTATGACTGCTTATTTTGTCACTTGCCTAAAGTGTGAATAAAACACTGAACTGTTTGATCCAAACAACTTGTTGTTGCCTCTATACTGCGTCCGCTAATTCTGTCTACCAGAGCGAAACCCCACAATATTTCATATTTTAGTGTAAGACGCCCCTATACACTTTCACCAGAAATAACTGCAACAGTGAAGTGCGTATATATTTTCCTTGTTGGACTGAAATACGCCCCTATACGCTTTCACCAGAAATAAATGCAACAGTGCAGTGCGTATATATTTTTCTTTTTTTACTGTAATACGCCAGTATAGAGGCAAAGGGCCAGGTTGTAAATCACTCTTCAGTGTTTATTCACACTTATAACATAACACAACAGTCACTTTTCAGGCTTGGTGCTTGTTCACAAACAGAAAAACAAAATAAAGTTCTCCTGGTATCCTAAGTGTTAGTTCACACCCGGCTGAATGCTCAGCCTCAGAAAGTCCACTTGAAGGCTTTAAGGCGGCCTGCTCGCCTGACACACGGTCTTCAGACCTCAGCACAGAGATCTCTAGAGCTCCACTATCAGAGCGAGGTAATCCACACCACCTGACAGTGCTGGCTGTTTTTTATAAGCCTGCCAAGACCCGGCCTGGAATGTGTGGAGTAGTCACCCACCCAGCAGTTGGACTACTCTGAGTAAGAGCTGTCCCGGATCAGCTATTTATAGCCAAACTAAATAGCAAAGTGTCAATCAGCATTAGCCGCCACTGACACATGAAAATACTGGCTCTTACTTCGCAGGGGCCAGGAACCTCAGTGACATATAACTACCATCAATGACGACCTATGATACCTTCCTACAGTATATATATATATTTTTTTTTTACTGTAATACGCCCCTATACGCATTTACCAGAAAAAATCTGCAACAGTGCAGTGCGTATATATTTTTCTTGTTGGACTGAAATACGCCCCTATATGCTTTCACCAGAAATAACTGCAACAGTGCAGTGCGTATATATTTTTCTTTTTATGCTTTTACCAGAAAAAACTGCAATACTGCAGTGTGCATATATATATATATATTTTTTACTGTAATATGCCCCTATACGCTTTTACCAGAAATAACTGCAACAGTGCAGTGGGTACATATTTTTTTTATTTTACTGTAATGCACCCTTATATGCTTTCACCAGAAATAACTGCGACAGTGCAGTGCGTATATACTTTTCTTGTTGTACTGAAATACGCCCCTATACGCTTTCAACAGAAATAACTGCAGATGTGAAATGCGTATATATTTTTCTTCTTGTACTTAGTGATGAGTGGCAGGGGCTATATTCGAATTTGCAATATTTCACGAATATTTGGGCGAATATTCGTCTGCTATTTGCTATAGTTATGGAACCACTTGCCGATATGATTAGGCAAGACAAAGAAATTGTGGGGTTCAGATATAGTACTCATGAGGAAAAAATTGCCCTTTATGCAGACGATATTATGCTATTTGTGGGTTCACATGGATCACTTTCTAGAATTTTTTTCAAGTATTTGACCAGTTTGGTAAATATGCTGGTCTTAGAATAAACTGGTCTAAATCAGCTTGCATCCCGATTGATCCTCTGAACAATTTTAGACCAGGGATGCTGGAAGTCAAGATTAATGAACCTGTTAAATATTTGGGTATCCAGATCACTCCAGACCCCAAGGACTACTTACAGATGAATGTGGCACCAAAAATACAGGAACTTAGGAAGAAAGTGGAGATCAGGGAAAAGACTGTATGTCTCGTTGGCTGGCCGTATCTCTTTGGTGTAAATGTGTACTACCTGCCCTCAATTACACTCTGTGGAATGCACCGATGATAATTCCTAAAAGATTTTTTAAAATAATAACTAGTTTATCATCGGATTTAATATGGCGTGGAAAGAAACCGAGGATAAAGGCACAAATATTGTGCACCCATGAGAAGTAGGGTGGTTTATCAGTACCAGATTTGGAACTTTATTTTATTTCTGATCATATAAAAAATATGATATCATGGTGTGACACACAAAGATATAAGAATATAATATCAGGGATTAATAAGAGACTGGAAAAGTGTAATATTTTTCAAATATTGGAAGCAGGTATTTTGACGCAACAGGAATTGAATAAGATACCTCTAATTGAGCTGATGGTTAAAAATTGGAAGGAGGCAAGAGAATTGTTGTCTCAGAGTGGTTTTCACGCTGACACCATAATGTGGGATAATTCTTATCTCACAGAATCGCTAATTTCTAACGATAATTTGTTTTCCCTTAGTCCTAACAGCAGCACAGATGGGGGTTAACTGCCCCACGTGGACTGGTAGGACCGGCGGAATTTTTAATGAGCCCAAAAAATAACCAATGAAAGAACTCCAGCTCCCCTAAAGGGAGGGGTTCGCCCCCCAGCCCACGGTGTCTATAGCAAGAAAGTACTTAGGGCGGGAAAATTTGTGTGCTGCTGTTAGGACTAAGGGAAAACAAATTATCGTTAGAAATTAACGATTCCCTTACGTCGTACCAGCAGCACAGATGGGGAGATAGCAAGAAGGATCCCCTAGGGAGGGTCCTCATGCCTGGCAGAAGTAAGAACTGTCTGCCCAAAGGCCGAAAACTCTGCTACCTTAGCATCTATTCTATAATGAGAGATGAAGGTTGATTCAGAGCTCCAGGAAGCCGCCTTACAGATCAACTCTAGGGGGAGAAGACTTCTCTCCACAACAGAGGTAGCTACGGCCCTAGTAGAATGGGCCCTCACAAACTCTGGAGGATCTGAGGATTGGGAGGTGAAAGCTTCCCTAATGGCTTCCTTGACCCAGCGACTAATAGTAGTTTTAGACGCCTTACGGCCTTTAGACTTACCGGCAAAGAGGATGAAGAGGTTCTCCTCTATCCTGAATTCTCTGGATCTATCCACATAGATCTGGAGGCATCTCGATATGTCCAGTGGATGTCTAACTGGAACATCAGAGGAGGAGGCAGAGAATAATACAGGTAGAGAAATTACCTGATTAATATTTTGAAAAGTTGGAACCTTAGGTCTAAAATAAGGTAGAAATTTTAGAAGGACTCTGTCCTGTAAAATGATGTATGGGTGTAAAGCGGAGAAAGCTTGCAGCTCAGAAATTCTTTTGGCTGAGGTTATAGCCAGAAGAAAAACCACATTAAGAGTTAGAAACTTAAAGCTTGCCTCCTCCAAAGGTTCAAAGGGGGGAGATGCTAACCCCTTGAGAACTACTGACAAGTCCCATTTGGGAACGGGTTTCAGTATTGTAGGCTTCAATCTTTCTGCTCCCTTAAGGAAGCTTTTGATGAGCGGGTCCCGAGAATATGGTCTGTTGAGACAGGCCGAGATGGCAAAAAATTGAACCTTCAGGGTAGATGGGGAGAGACCTCGGTCTAACCCATCCTGGAGGAATTGTAAGATCGCAGAGAGGGGCGGATCTGCAGACGCCACCTGGTTGGAACTACACCATGAGGTGAAGATCCTCATGATCCGGGAGTAGGCCTTCTTGGTAGACTCTGCTCTGGAATGCGACAGGGTTCTCAGGACTGACTCAGAGAGCCCATCCATTCTGGGAAGGGACTGATCAACCTCCAGGCTGTCAGGTTGAATCTGTGCAGATCTGGGCAGAGATGAGTGTCCCATGACACCAGGGTCTGCTCTAAGGGGAGTCTCCAATATTGTCCCCGACTCATCTGAATGAGCTGGGTAAACCTGGATCTCCTGGGCCAAAATGGTATGATGGCTATTACCGAGGCCCAATCCTGACGGATTTTCATCAATACCCTTGGAATCATGGAAAAGGGAGGGAAGATGTAAGCCAGCCTGAACCTCCACGGTATCGTCAGAGCGTCTATCGCCAGGGGGTTGTCTTCCCTGTATAGGGAACAGAACCTCTGCACCTTGGCGTTGAACCTGGTTGCCATGAGATCCACCTCTGGCATACCCCATCTGAGGACTAGCTGCCTGAAGATCTCCGGATGCAGTGACCACTCCATGGTCGGTAAGCCGCGACTTAGGCGATCCGCAATGATATTGAGGGAGCCTCGGATGTGAGTGGCAGATAGATGGGATAGGTTCAGCTCTGCCCACCGCAAAATTACCCCAATCTCTGAAAGAAGGGGTATGGATCTTGTGCCTCCCTGCTTGTTTATGTAAAGCACAGCAGTCATGTTGTCTGAATGGACTTTCACTGCTTTGCCCCGAATCTGAGGGGCGAAGTGAAGGAGGGCTAGCCGGATAGCACGCATCTCGCGGAGATTTGAAGAAAGATGCCGCTCTTGAGGACACCAAGATCCCCGAACTGGGGATCCGTCTAAATGGGCGCCCCAGCCTACAAGGGACGCGTCTGTAGTCAATATGAGCAAAACTGGTTGGGTCATAGACTTCCCTGCTGGTAGATGGAACCACCATCTGAGGGAATTCCGGGTTTGGTTGGACAGGGAGCACAGGGAATCTAGCCCCGCAGGGCTGCCATTCCATTTGTCTAAGACCTTCGATTGAAGAGGTCGGAGGTGCCATAAAGCCCAAGGGACTGCATCCGCAGCCGCTGACATGAGCCCCAACATCTTCATGAGAGTCCGGATGGAGACTCGTGGTGGAACGGAAAGGAACCTTGCCAGGTCCTAAATCTGTGCTCCTCTTTCTGGCGTCAACTGGAGGGACATCTTCAGAGAGTCGACTATGAATCCTAGATAATGGATAGAAGTTGAAGGGCTCACGTTCGACTTCTGCCAGTTGATGATCCAGCCTAGGCGGAGCAGAAAGGAAATTGCGACATGAAGATGATGAGTAAGTAATGGGACCGAAGAAGCTAAAAGAAGCCAATCGTCCAGGTAAGGAACAATGGTCAGTCCCTGGAGTCTCAGAGCTGCTACCACCGATACTACCACCTTGGTGAAGATAAGGGGGGCAGATGAGATTCCGAAGGGGAGGGCGGCAAATTGAAAATGCCTGCGCACTCCTGAAATCTGGACCGCGATCCTGAGAAATTTCCGGGAGGAAGGATGGATGGGGATGTGGAGGTAAGCATCCTTGAGGTCCAGAGTAGCCATCACGTCCCCAGGGCTGAGGAGGTGGATGACTGACCTTATGGTTTCCATCCGGAACCTGGTTCTCCTTACGAATCGATTGAGGAATCTCAAATCTATGATCATCCGGAGATCTCCTGTCTTATTGGGTACCAGGAATACTGGAGAATAAATCCCTAGACCCCTCTCCCCTGCCGGTACCTCCTCCAGGGCTCCCTTGGAAATGTAGTCCGGAATATAGGACTCTAGGATCCTTTGTCTGGCCGGCAAAAAACTTCGAGTGGCGACGAATCTTTTTGGGGGGAGAGAAACAAGGTCTATTAGATAGCCAGTAGCTACTATGCTTTGGACCCAGGGTCTGAGATTTCCTGGGCCCGTACGTGTTTGAAAAAGGAACGACGACCCCCTACAGGGAGGTGAGGGAGGGGTACGGGAAAATCCAGAGGCGTAACGACAGGGGTAGCAGGGATTAACCAAGAGCTTTTGAGAGGCCCATAGTCAGGAGGGTTTTGCCTCCTTGGTGGGTTTACGGGAGCGTCTAGAGAATCTTCTAGACTGCCCCCCCCCAATCTCTACGTCTGGCCTGCTGTCCGGATCTGCCTCCGCGATCTTGTCTACCCCGGGCCCGAAAGGGCTGTTGGAGGAGACTTTTTCCCTTTTTATCAGAGAGACCCTCCATGATGGTGTCCAGTTCCGAACCGAATAAACGGTCCGGTTCGAAGGGGAGCCCACAGAGATTGTATTTGGATGCATTATCCTCATTCCAGGGCTTTATCCATAGAGGTCTCCTTGCAGCTGACACCAGAGCCATTATCTTGGCTGCCAACTTCAGCTGGGACGTGTCACATAGGAAATCCATGGCCAGATTGACGGATTTAAATGCGGCCAGGATGTCGTCCCGGGAGACACTCTGGTCGACATCAGTCTGGATCTGGTTCATCCTGGAACGTAGGAAGGAAGAGACCTCAGTGGCTGCAATAGAAGTTGAGGCCGAGGCTGCGGCCGCCAAGTAGCCCCTTCTCAGGGTGCACTCTGCCCTCCTATCTAGAGGGTCCTGCAGGCTAGACCCATCGTCTGCAGGAACCAGAGTGCGCCTGGACAATTTGGCTATGGCCATGTCCACCTTAGGAATGGAACCCGATGATTCCACTAAGGGTTTAGCCATCGGAAACATTAATTTAAACCTTGGGTGAGGACTGGACCTTTTTCCGTTTTTTTCCATTCTGTGCGCATCACAGAAAGAAGGGTCTCATCCGCCTTAAAGACCCGCTGAGTCCAGCAGGCGGGATCGGAAGACTCCCCTATGTCAACATCATGGTCCCCCGACCTGATGGACTTCAATAACTTCTGTGTTTTTTCGGGTGGAAAAAAACACAAAGTTGATTCCTCATCATGAGAGGAAGATGACTCCACAGAGAGGGGCATGGGTCTGTCAGCAGGGGCGGCAACCTCCATCGGAGTCTGGGAGGGACCTGGTAACCTCTCATTCAGTAGCCGTACGACACCCTTGATGGAGTCGTCCACGTACGTCTTCGCCCACTGGTACATGTCCTGCATAGTAGGTTCTGTAGCTGTGCCAGAACGGCAACTGTCGCACCTGGAATAGGGGCAACTATCATCAAGAGGCGTGTTGCAATCGTAACAGGCCAGGTGTTTTCTCTTGGCCGCAGACTTCCGCTGCTGGTCTGATTCTCTAGGAGAAGCCATAGCTGAAACGAAAGAAAAAAATTAAAACATCCCCAGAAAACTAAGGGAGTTTAACACATTAGTAGCGGCACGAACCAGAAGAGAAAAGTCAAGCACTTTGAAATGTTAGAAGCTGAAAGGATTTCAGAAGATTGCACAACTCTCAACTGAACGCAGGAGACTCTGGAGCTAGCTTGTTAAAGCAGCGCAACCAGAGACAGACTGAAGCTATCAGGGAGCTTAAGAAGGGAAAAGCTCCACCCAGGGGAGAGGGCCCTGCAACAGGCCCTCCCCCAGAAGTCACTGCCACAGTATCTTGTTTAAAACCATACTGCGGTAACAAAGGGATACACTTTCCCTTTCTCTTGACCCACCACCCCTGTGGGAAGAAACCGCGGCTGGCATGACCAAGTTTGCTAGACAAACAAAAAAACACCATCAGCCGACAAACCGGAAGTGACGCCGCAGCCGGCTGCGCGTCACTTCCGGTCATGGCGGCGCCCATGCCACGCCGGAATCGGAGCGCAGCCGACACATGCAGGAGGGGAGAGCAACTCAGTGAGTGCAAAAACACTACCCCCAGGTATCGCTAACAAAAGTCAGCTAAATGGGGGGAATAAACACTCAAAATAAGCACCTAGAATGAGCGCCTAATCCCAAAAAAGAAAAGAGTTAAAACAGTTTCCAATTCCCAGAGAGGGAGAGACTCGCCAGTCCACCTGTCCAAAGGACAGAAAAAAACACGGTGGGCTGGGGGCGAACCCCTCCCTTTAGGGGAGCTGGAGTTCTTTCATTGGTTATTCTTTGGGCTCATTAAAAATTCCGCCGGTCCTACCAGTCCACAGGGGGGCAGTTAACCCCCATCTGTGCTGCTGGTAGGACGTAAGGGAATTAAAGTTTATTGAACAAAAAAAAGCAAGCATTGAATAAGTCAATAGGTAAGGGTACACAAATAATTGCCCTACCGCAGCCGTTGATTAACATTACGAAATTAACATCAGGGAAGAAATTGGTCTCAAGAATATATCAATGCTTGTTACACCAAAAGATTAAGAGAAGAGCAGTCTATAGTCTAATGAAAAAATGGCAGAGAGACCTAAACCCTCAACGGGAAGATTTTTGGGAACTGGCCATAGAGGCAAAAAATAAGGTCTCAAGGAATTTTTCAGATAGAATCATTCAATTTAATATATTGTATTGTCTATACTACTCCCCCAAGATGTTAATGAAGTGCTATAAGCCTAAAGTCTTCACTTGTCAAAAATGTGGGGAGGTTAGGGTGGACGATCCTAGAGTACTGGAAAAAGGTCATTGAAAAAATAGAGGAATATTACCGGATTAAAGTGGTAAGGCAATTTGAAATATGTATATTGGGGGTGATGGAGGGTGTGGATACCCCTCAACATCGAGAGATAGTATCTAAACTTGTATTCCAGGCTAGGAAATTTATTGTTAGACACTTGAAGGGGGGAAGAGGCCCCCACGGTCAAAGAATGGGAGAGTTCCACTAGAATCTCGCTTGCCTGTGAGGAATCTCATTTGGTAGAAGATAAGAAAAAATACTGATTTGCTAGGATGTGGCAGGAGTGGTTAAATAAAAATAGGTAGTTCCTGGGGAGCGAAAGTGAGGATCAGGGGACGGGGGAGGGGGAGGAGAGGAATTTATGTATATATATGTATATGTGTATGTATGTATGTGTATATATGTATATATATATTTTTTTTCTTTTTTCTTTATTTTTCTTTCTTTCTTTCTTTCCTTCTCCTTCTAGAGAGGGAACAAGCGGCATGCAATGGGTGGGGGGGTGGGGACTCAAGTATATGTATATATAACTGTATACTGTATAAATTTTGTAATATTGCTAAAATTGAAATAAAGATTTATAAAAAGGGTGTTTATTGTCCCTGTGCCGTGGCGTCGCTCTGTTTGTTGTCCCTGTGCTGTGGCATCGCTGTGTTTGTTGTCTCTGTGCGTGGTATCGCTGTGTTTGTTGTCCCTGTGCTGTGACATCACTGTGTTTGTTGTCTATGTGCGTAGCATCGCTGTGTTTGTTGTCCCTGTGCTGTGACATCACTGTGTTTGTTGTCTCTGTGCGTGGTATCGCTGTGTTTGTTGTCCCTGTGCTATCGCTGTGTTTGTTGTCTCTGTGCGTGGCATCGCTGTGTTTTTTGTCCCTCTGCTGTGACATCACTGTGTTTGTTATCCCTGTGCTGTGACATCACAGTGCAGGGGGAGTGGGCGCAGTGGTGTCACAGTGCAGGGATGGTGGACGCGGTGATGTCGCGGTGCAGGGATGGTGGACACAGTGATGTTACAGTGCAGGAATAGTGAATGCAGTGGTGGCACGTAGTGATGAGCGGCAGGTGCCATATTCGATTTCGACGAAATTCGCGAATATTCGATAGAATATTTGTTTTATATTCGTCGTTTATGTTATCGCGATTAATATGCGATTTAAATAATCGCGTATTGCGATTTTAACTTAAAGGCTACTCTCCTATTGAAATAGCAATGTGAATAATTCAAGTTATAATAATCGAATTTTGATTTTAACTTAGCACTGCTATATTCCATATTCGTTAATTCTAGCTTAATATGGAATATAGCAGTGCTAAGTTAAAATCGAAATTCGATTATTATAACTTTAATTTTAATTTTTTTTTTTATTTTTTTTTTATTGTTATATTTTTTTCTTTCCCACTTCCCTAAAGTTGTTCTTACCTGTCCTTTGGATTCCTGGCTTCCTGGCTGCTCCAGTCAGTGCCCGTTGCCGCTTCTGCCGACTTCCGTGCTCATGGAGCGTCCCCATCACCATGGGAACGTCTCCATATACTAGAATGTACTGTCGGATTTGAGAATTACGTGAAAAATTGCAATTCGATTATTTCAAGTTATAATAATCGAATTTCAATTTTAACTTAGCACTGCTATATTTAATTCTAGCCTAATATGGAATATAGCAGTGCTAAGTTAAAATCGAAATTCGATTATTATAACTTGAATTAATCGAATTGCGATTTCAACTTGGACCTGGTTTACTATGGTTGGCTTGGTAGAATTAGCGAATATGACGAATGTATTCGTCATATTCCACAAAACGAATATAACGAATGTATTCGTCATATTCCACAAAACGAAGATAACGAAGTATTCTGCATCTTCGTTTTAGCTACCTATTCGTCAACTTCGCTAATTCTAGCAATCATATAGGAAAGTTTACTATAGAGACAGCTAAGTTTAATTCGCTATGCGATTATATGACTGCTTTTAAAAAAAATAAAAATAGAATAATTATAATACCTGATAATTATTATAATTATTCTATTTATAAAAAAAAGCAAAGTAATATAATCGCATAGCGAATTAAACTTAGCTGTCTCTATAGTAAACTTTCCTATATGATTGCTAGAATTAGCTAAGTTGACGAATAGGTAGCTAAAACGAAGATGCAGAATACTTCGTTATCTTCGTTTTGTGGAATATGACGAATACATTCCTCATATTCGCTAATTCTACCAAGCCAACCATAGTAAACCAGGTCCAAGTTGAAATCGCAATTCGATTAATTCAAGTTATAATAATCGAATTTCGATTTTAACTTAGCACTGCTATATTCCATTTTAGGCTAGAATTAAAAATAGCAGTGCTAAGTTAAAATCGAAATTCGATTATTATAACTTGAAATAATTGAATTGCGATTTTTCACGTAATTCTCAAATCCGACAGTACATTCTAGTATATGGAGACGTTTCCATGGTGATGGGGACGCTCCATGAGCACGGAAGTCGGCAGAAGCGGCAACGGGCACTGACTGGAGCAGCCAGGAAGCCAGGAATCCAAAGGACAGGTAAGAACAACTTTAGGGAAGTGGGAAAGAAAAAAATATAACAATAAAAAAATATATATAAAAATAAAAAACGAATAATCGAAATATCGAATTTATATCACTATATTCGAAATATTCGCGAATTAGCGAAGTGCCGATATTCGAGAAAAAAATTCGATATTCGAATATTCGCGCTCAACACTAGTGGCACGGTCCAGGAATGGTGGACACAGTGATGGCACAGTGCATGGATGGTGGGCGCAGTGATGACACGGTGCAGAGATGGTGGGCACGGTGCTGTCACAGTGCAGGGATGGTGGGCGCAGTGATGCCGCAGTGTGGGGATGGTGGATGCAGTGATGTCACGGTGCAGGGATGGTGGGCGCGGTGCTGTCACAGTGCAGGGATAGTGGACACAGTCATATCACTGTGTTTGTTGTCCCTGTGCTGTGACATCACTGTGTTTGTTGTCTCTAGTGCTGTGACGTAGCTGTGTTTGTTGTCCCTGTGCTGTGGCATCGCTGTGTTTGTTGTCCCTGTGCTGTGACATCGCTGTGTTTGTTGTCCCTGTGCTGTGGCATCGCTGTGTTTGTTGTCCCTGTGCTGTGGCATCACTGTGTTTGTTGTCCCTGTGCTGTGACGTCACTGTGTTTGTTGTCTCTGTGCTGTGACATCGCTGTGTTTGTTGTCCCTGTGCTGTGACATCACTGTGTTTGTTGTCTCGGGGCTGTGACATCACTTTGTTTGTGATCACTGTGCTGTGGTATCGCTGTGTTTGTTGTCCCTGTGCTGTGACATCGCTGTGTTTGTTATCTTAGGACTATGACATCACTTTGTTTATTATCACTGTACTGTGATATTACTGTGTTTATTATCCCTTTGCTGTTGCATTGCTGGGTTTGTTGTCCCTGTGCTGTGACATCGCTGTGTTTATCATCTCAGAGCTATGACATCACTTTGTTTATGTTAACCGTGCTGTGATATCACTGTGTTTGTTATCCCTTTACTATTACATCACTGGGTTTGTTATCCCTGTGCTGTGACATCACTGTGTTTATTGTCTCAGGACTATGACATCACTTGGTTTATGATCACTGTACGGTGATGTCACTGTGTTTATTATCCCTTTACTATTACATCACTGGGTTTATTGTCCCTGTACTGTGACATCACTCTGTTTGTTATCCCTGGGCTGTAGCATCACGGTGCTTATTGTCTCTGTGCTCTGACATCACTGTGTTTGTTGTCTCTGTACTGTGACACCACTGTGTGTGTTATGGCTGTGCTGTGACATCACTGTGTTTATTGTCTCGGGGCTGTGACATTGCTGTGTTTATTGTCTCTGTACTGTGACATCACTGTTAGAGATGAGCGAATTTTTCAAAAATTTGATTCAGCTGACTCACCGAATTATACAAAAAATTTTGCTTAAAAAAAAATATATATACTGTATATATTCGCAAATTCAAGAATATTTTCTTGATTGCGAAAAATTGGCAATGTAATATTCGAGTAATCCGCGCAAAATACAGGTGTGGGTCACTTTTACTACATTTTCCAAGCTGCTAGAAGTTTCCTGAGACTGGAGAAAATGGTTGGCACGGCAGAACATTAAAAAGGCTTTATATACAGTTAGAGTGCTCCAATATATTCGCAATTGCGCTATTCGGCACTAATTATGCAAATATTTATAATACGTGAAACTGTGTAACATCCCAGAGTATGTCACTAAACTCTGTCACCCAGCTTTATTATGTTAAGATGTGAATGTGTTAATATCCTAGGTAATCTCAATGTGCATTACCATGTTTATGTCTGTATTTTATATATTTGCTGTAATTTCCATGTACACCAGCAGGTGGCAGCAGTATGTAGCAGATAGTCTGTAGGAAGATTAGTATACCTAGACTGGAATAGACCATTCCAGCCTAGTTTCCCCCATCTGAGGAGGAGTGGAATGTTCCCACTCTTACTTCAGAGGGAGGACAGAAAGTTCTAGTGAGTGTGCACCAGCCCCCCTGTTGGGGTAGGCTGTGTGTGAATAGGAGCTCCCAGAAAAAACAGGGATCCCAACAAAGGGTTCAGGCCTAACATGAGGCCTAAAGCAACCTTCCCAGCCTGAGTTCCTTACTTCAGCTGGATGACAAAGAAAGCAGCAACTGCAGCACTTCTAGATCTCCAGGACGAAGCCACCATTCCCTGCGAGCAGTCCTGTAAGTACAGATTCCAGAACAAGGAGAAGATAAGTACCTCCATAGCTAGTCAGGCCCAAACCAAAGCAGAACCCAAGACAGAGCAGAAGACAGACACCTGCCAGATCTATAGGCGTATGTTCAGATGCAGAATATATAGATATAATTCCTGCCACATATTGCCAATACCTGCTGGGACCCCAAGACTATTGCTGTACATTGTATGGATCTAAAGCTGGCACTTATAACATCAAGTAAAGACAAGTTGGACCCTATTATCTGTGTGGAATTCCATCATTCCTCCATTACTCCTATTTACAGCACTCAATTTTGTTGCATGCGAGCCAGGATACAGGAGTCCAGCCGTACCACAGGTAGGAGACACCGTTGACACAATACAGAGACAATATCCCCCTCGGGCATTCCTCACCTAGTACTTGTGCTCATACCATCTTAAAGGGCCCTGCTACAGTACCTGCGCAAGCTGCAACTGGCGTCACAAACTTATTCACACCCAAATCTGACCCACTGCATAGCAGCCCCAAATGACCCAGTGTCCGGCTCGTTGCATATGGACAGCAGAACCTATCACACTACCTAACACACTGCACTGCAACAGCTACACTATATCAGGATATAACCTACACTGACTATCTCCCACTAACTATCTGTATTATATATACAATCTAACTATCTATCTAATGTAGTGTGCAAAGCACAGAGCATAGCAATAACACTGCTGTCTCTCTCGGAACTTTAAAAAACTGTAGAAAATGGCTGCTGGGGAGGCTCTTATATAGTAAGGGGTAGGCAACTTTCCTATTGGTTGCTAGGGATGTTGCTAAGCTCAGACAAAGACATTGCAGCCTTCTCATTGGCCCACAAGCAAGAAGGGAGGTTACTGATGAAAAAATAAATCTAGAATATTCTAAACTACGAATATATATCACTATATTCTAAATATTCGTGAATTCTCGAAGTGCCGATATTCGCTATTAATATTCACGATTTGAATATTCGCGCCCAACACTAGGCGTACTAAATAAGATACTAAGATATAAGCGTCTAAAGGCTTTTCAACATAACAATTGCAGCCAAATAACAAAAAGCTGTAATGACAGAGCTATCTAATGACTATTTGGATCCCCAAATAATTATTCCCTGCACTTGTAAATCACTTTCCTATCAATGTCCCTAGCGCCTTCTGACGTCTCTCCCTGCACTAAGATGCTGTGACACGATTCCTCCCTATCCTTTCCCTGCACTTATAAATCCTTTTTTCAGTTTTTTTTTCAGAGGTTTTTCCAATTGCTGTTCAAAGCGCCTTCACACGTCTGTCCCTGCACTCTGAAGGCTGGAAAATGGCAGAATCTAAAATGGCTGCCGCATTTGTAGGGCTGTGACATCACAGGGCTGGCTGGCTGCTGATTGGCTGCATGCAGGCATGTCAATCTGGGTGATCCCGCCTTCCCAGAGTTCCTTGTCCTATGTCCTCAGTCCTCACACATGTAGCCGCCATTTTAGGAAAAATTGTGATTCGTTACCACGAAGCGCAAGGAAATTTGCATCCGTTGCAAATCAAATTTTTCCTGAAATTCGGATCGAATTCCGCTTTGTCAGCTTCGATTAGCTTATGTCTAATCACCATCATCACCTTCTTCTTGTCCTGCTAAGACTCCTAAGTTTCCTTGTCTACAAGCTGAACCCCCACAGTGCCATGTTGCTGGTGCTGCAGTCGCTGTAGTACCATTGTAGTAGTGCCTTGTACTCTCATGTGGTGGAGAATGAGGGCGACTCCTAGAGATTCTCGCTGTGCAGCTAGCTGCATTCCAACAATGTTTTTTTGCAGCTGTGGAGAGGCAGCACACCAGCAACACGGCCAGCTCCTTTTAACCCCCTCCCAATCATATCATGGGTCTAACCCCCACCCTATCTGCCCCCTCCACTTCCTCCATGTACATGATCCCATCCCCAACAGAAGCACTACCCCTTCTTCCTATCAAATGTGCTGCGTCATGCTCTCCTGGACTTGCAGCGTCAGAAATGTCTGTAGCTACACTGTTAAATCCACAATGTTCCAACTTGATGGACTTCAACATTGCACATGTTTGAGCATTTATACGAGCAGTGGAAAGCCTTAAACAATTTGCTCATGCACCAGACCACCTCAGCAAAGGGCGTTGTTTCAAGGTTGTACAGTGGCAGCTCATGCAGTTCATGTTACAGTTGTCCTTTATCCCCCTCATATGTATTTTTGAAGAGACACTTGCGGTACGCCAGACCTGCAGGGTACTGCGATTGTGAGGTCACGGTCAATGGCAAGCGAGGGTTACTCACAGTTTTGTAGGGGAACCCTGGGCAGGGATACAGCAGTGAAGGAGAGGCTGGCACAAGAGTCCTCTGGGGCACACTCTGTGTTTAGGGACCAGGCCTGATGATGGTTGAGGTGCCCTGGATGTTGCAGGTGTTTTATGTGCCTGGGGCAAGGTCCCTTTGAGGTACGTGAAGCCAGTGCCAATTGAACGGTGGCACGCCGTTTGCTGATAGCAGGAATAACTGAGGAACCACGTAATAATAAAACAGAACTTATGCTTTACTTGTTCTCCAGTGGTTGTCATACACGGACATAGTTGGAAACGCAGTTCCTTTGAAGACAGTTAGTTTTGGTACATTTAATGCAGGCCATATGTAGCAAGGTGATTTCAGAGGGTTAAACACAGGACTTGTAGTACAGGCGGCTTGCACTCTATTCCTGACTGATCCTGGAACATGGAAACTATTCTCCAAGGCCCGATGCCCTAGCTCTGGCATATATCCTTGGGTCTATAAATGTCAGGTACCTTCTCTGCTATCTTTAGTACCTCTTGCTTTCCAAGACTTGACTCTGCTCTCAGTGTCCTCAGGCTGGTTAACCGTGGTGTTCCTGCTTCTGCAAATATGGACTCAGGAGGGGAACCTTCTCCTTGGATCTGGAACCCGGTTACAGGGACTGCAATACCCTCTCCTAGTCTGCAGGCTCCAGGCCTGCTCTGCTCTCACAGGCCCATGGCCTGGCCTTTTCTCAGACACGGTCTAAACTAAACTTTCCCTTCCCTGACTGGGCCTTATATAACCTAGGGCTCCCTAGCTCCCTCTAGTGACTTAGAGCTGGAATGACACCCCTAGCAGGCCTGCACATGCAAATTTCACAGTAACAGGGAAGTACATAGCATTACATTATGAAGATGACTCATACCAACCTCCCCATAAATAAGGGGAAACGACAGCACAACAAGTGACCCTTCTGTAGTGACGGGCATTACAGCTCCCGTACACTACATACCCCGCTGCTTTAAGCTGAGTACGACCTCGTACTCCATCAGGGCCCGCCCAACTGGAATTTTCACCTGAAATAGAAAAAGACACATGCAGGCATACATATACGTAATTCATCTGCATATACATTCATATCAGGTCCAATTGGCAAAGGTGAAGTGTGGTGACAAGGGGCGTCGTTCTCTTCTCTCAGGATAGTGAGTGGAACTGGGGCGCTGACCTGGCACAGCGGATGTTAAGGAACCAGGATAGTCCATGACAATGAATAAGTCCATAATAAAAGCAATATCTCAGAGGCTCGCACATAGGAAGTCCATCTCTGGGCACATAGACTTGAATAAAACCTGTTACTAAATACAGTCAGCAGCTCACATATAAAACGACAATACAGGACTCTGACAATACCAGGGCCATGTTATCCTGGCAAGTCCTGCTTACCCTTTAAAAACGGTGCTGACATAAAAGAGCCCTTTCAACCTGAAATGGGGGTTGAGGGTAAAAGGTGCAACAAAGGAACAGGCACAACTTGGTGTGAGATATTGTAGAAGCAGGCAGGAGGTCCTGGAAACAAGATGGCTTGGCTGACATTGGTGTTTTCAGTGGGTGACCACCACCACTGAGCCGTGGGTAACTGGCAGCAGCAACAAAGGACCAAAACAAAGGACTCCTGTCCTGGAAGGGTTAAATTTTCGGAAATAATCCCTTGGCAAAACAAATCAAAGGCCTAGCAGGCTGATTCACAAAGGCATATCATAATTACCCGGCTCTGCTGGCAAATAAGGCCTGTAGTAATCCTCCACAGGCGGATGTGCCCACATTACAGTGTCAGGGGGCAGCTGCAACATGAAGGGACCCCTAGTAGGTATTGGCCCCATAGGCCTAGGGGTGATGACAATCGCAGGTTGTGCTTGCCTAGGTACCGCCGCCGCAAGCGGTCCGGTGGGCTCTGCGCAGCAAGTCATGGTATGAGAGGGCCTTCTTGGGGGCCTCAACGTAGCCGTGGTAGCAGAAGGTGGCCGACTGGTAGGGACAGGTACCCTTACCTCTGACTCAGGGGCAACTGAGTCCCTTGGTGAACCCTCTTTATCCGGTGGCGTAGGTGCCGCTCGGGATGCAGCAAGTTGGCGCAGGCCATGCAGGTGGACTTCCAATCTGGCAATCTGGTCCTTCAGTCTCTCGGGCGCTGCGTCGCTGCAGGGATCCGTCACAGTTGCAGCAGGCTCAGATACGGGACCCAAACTCTCTGGTACGATCGCCGCATGTTCCGGCGCCGGATCCGAACTTCTTCCTTTTCGCAAGGCATCAAGGGCTTCCTGGAACTTGTTCGCAGGTAAGGTCATTCCGTCAGGAAAATCTTCATTATTCAGCATGCTCGATCCTTCTTTGGAGAGCGACAGGGCGGCACCAATAAGTTCAGACAGATCCTCCCATTGCACTGGGAGGCCGCCCCCCAGGTACTCCAGTATGGGGGAGGCGGAGTCCATTTCTGCAGACATGCAAATGTCCAGACAGGGCGGTGGCGCCGACATTGAGCCTTTTCCCGCTCTTTTCAGCAAAAAGGCGCCAACTTTTCCCGCCAATTCAGGATGAAGATGACGCAGCAGTAAACTCAAGCAAGCTCAGCGGCCATCTTTAGAAAAAACGCTGTCTATTCACTGACAGCAAGCGGTGGCTTAAACAAGCAGCAAACAGTCTAGAAAAAACACAATTCCACACCACTACTTAGGACAGTTCTTTTGGCCCAGCAATCTTGAATAAAACGGTAGGGCTTGGGCACTTTAAGGCAATCTTCAGCACACAGTTTTATATCCGCAATGGCGCAGGAATGTCCGTAAATCCTGTTCGTGACGCCAATTTATGCGGTACGCCAGACCTGCAGGGTATTGCGATTGTGAGGTCACTGTCAATGGCAAGCGAGGGTTACTCACAGTTTTGTAGGGGAACCCTGGGCAGGCATACAGCAGTGAAGGAGAGGCTGGCACAAGAGTCCTCTGGGGCACACTCTGTGTTTAGGGACCAGGCCTGATGATGGTTGAGGTGCCCTGGATGTTGCAGGTGTTTTATGTGCCTGGGGCAAGGTCCCTTTGAGGTACGTGACGCCAGTGCCAATTGAACGGTGGCACGCAGTTTGCTGATAGCAGGAATAACTGAGGAACCACGTAATAATAAAACAGAACTTATGCTTTACTTGTTCTCCAGTGGTTGTCATACACGGACATAGTTGGAAACGCAGTTCCTTTGAAGACAGTTAGTTTTGGTACATTTAATGCAGGCCATATGTAGCAAGGTGATTTCAGAGGGTTAAACACTGGACTTGTAGTACAGGCGGCTTGCACTCTATTCCTGACTGATCCTGGAACATGGAAACTATTCTCCAAGGCCCGATGCCCTAGCTCTGGCGTATATCCTTGGGTCTATAAATGTCAAGTACCTCCTCTGCTGTCTTTAGTACCTCTTGCTTTCCAAGACTTGACTCTGCTCTCAGTGTCCTCAGGCTGGTTAACCGTGGTGTTCCTGCTTCTGCAAATATGGACTCAGGAGGGGAACCTTCTCCTTGGATCTGGAACCCGGTTACAGGGACTGCAATACCCTCTCCTAGTCTGCAGGCTCCAGGCCTGCTCTGCTCTCACAGGCCCATGGCCTGGCCTTTTCTCAGACACGGTCTAAACTAAACTTTTCCTTCCCTGACTGGGCCTTATATAACCTAGGGCTCCCTAGCTCCCTCTAGTGACTTAGAGCTGGAATGACACCCCTAGCAGGCCTGCACATGCAAATTTCACAGTAACAGGGAAGTACATAGCATTACATTATGAAGATGACTCATACCAACCTCCCCATAAATAAGGGGAAACGACAGCACAACAAGTGACCCTTCTGTAGTGACGGGCATTACAGCTCCCGTACACTACATACCCCGCTGCTTTAAGCTGAGTACGACCTCGTACTCCATCAGGGCCCGCCCAACTGGAATTTTCACCTGAAATAGAAAAAGACACATGCAGGCATACATATACGTAATTCATCTGCATATACATTCATATCAGGTCCAATTGGCAAAGGTGAAGTGTGGTGACAAGGGGCATCGTTCTCTTCTCTCAGGATAGTGAGTGGAACTGGGGTGCTGACCTGGCACAGCGGATGTTAAGGAACCAGGATAGTCCATGACAATGAATAAGTCCATAATAAAAGCAATATCTCAGAGGCTCGCACATAGGAAGTCCATCTCTGGGCACATAGACTTGAATAAAACCTGTTACTAAATACAGTCAGCAGCTCACATATAAAACGACAATACAGGACTCTGACAATACCAGGGCCATGTTATCCTGGCAAGTCCTGCTTACCCTTTAAAAACGGTGCTGACATAAAAGAGCCCTTTCAACCTGAAATGGGGGTTGAGGGTAAAAGGTGCAACAAAGGAACAGGCACAACTTGGTGTGAGATATTGTAGAAGCAGGCAGGAGGTCCTGGAAACAAGATGGCTTGGCTGACATTGGTGTTTTCAGTGGGTGACCACCACCACTGAGCCGTGGGTAACTGGCAGCAGCAACAAAGGACCAAAACAAAGGACTCCTGTCCTGGAAGGGTTAAATTTTCGGAAATAATCCCTTGGCAAAACAAATCAAAGGCCTAGCAGGCTGATTCACAAAGGCATATCATAATTACCCGGCTCTGCTGGCAAATAAGGCCTGTAGTAATCCTCCACAGGCGGATGTGCCCACATTACAGTGTCAGGGGGCAGCTGCAACATGAAGGGACCCCTAGTAGGTATTGGCCCCATAGGCCTAGGGGTGATGACAATCGCAGGTTGTGCTTGCCTAGGTACCGCCGCCGCAAGCGGTCTGGTGGGCTCTGCGCAGCAAGTCATGGTATGAGAGGGCCTTCTTGGGGGCCTCAACGTAGCCGTGGTAGCAGAAGGTGGCCGACTGGTAGGGACAGGTACCCTTACCTCTGATTTAGGGGCAACTGAGCCCCTTGGCGAACCGTCTTTATCCGGTGGCGTAGGTGCCGCTCGGGATGCAGCAAGTTGGCGCAGGCCATGCAGGTGGACTTCCAATCTGGCAATCTGGTCCTTCAGTCTCTCGGGCGCTGCGTCGCTGCAGGGATCCGTCACAGTTGCAGCAGGCTCAGATACGGGACCCAAACTCTCTGGTACGATCGCCGCATGTTCCAGCGCCGGATCCGAACTTCTTCCTTTTCGCAAGGCATCAAGGGCTTCCTGGAACTTATTCGCAGGTAAGGTCATTCCGTCAGGAAAATCTTCATTATTCAGCATGCTCGATCCTTCTCTGGAGAGCGACAGGGCGGCACCAATAAGTTCAGACAGATCCTCCCATTGCACTGGGAGACCGCCCCCCAGGTACTCCAGTATGGGGGAGGCGGAGTCCATTTCTGCAGACATGCAAATGTCCAGACAGGGCGGTGGCGCCGACATTGAGCCTTTTCCCGCTCTTTTCAGCAAAATGGCGCCAACTTTTCCCGCCAATTCAGGATGAAGATGACGCAGCAGTAAACTCAAGCAAGCTCAGCGGCCATCTTTAGCAAAACGCTGTCTATTCACTGACAGCAAGCGGTGGCTTAAACAAGCAGCAAACAGTCTAGAAAAAACACAATTCCACACCACTACTTAGGACAGTTCTTTTGGCCCAGCAATCTTGAATAAAACGGTAGGGCTTGGGCACTTTAAGGCAATCTTCAGCACACAGTTTTATATCCGCAATGGCGCAGGAATGTCCGTAAATCCTGTTCGTGACGCCAATTTATGCGGTACGCCAGACCTGCAGGGTATTGCGATTGTGAGGTCACGGTCAATGGCAAGCGAGGGTTACTCACAGTTTTGTAGGGGAACCCTGGGCAGGCATACAGCAGTGAAGGAGAGGCTGGCACAAGAGTCCTCTGGGGCACACTCTGTGTTTAGGGACCAGGCCTGATGATGGTTGAGGTGCCCTGGATGTTGCAGGTGTTTTATGTGCCTGGGGCAAGGTCCCTTTTAGGTACGTGACGCCAGTGCCAATTGAACAGTGGCACGCAGTTTGCTGATAGCAGGAATAACTGAGGAACCACGTAATAATAAAACAGAACTTATGCTTTACTTGTTCTCCAGTGGTTGTCATACACGGACATAGTTGGAAACGCAGTTCCTTTGAAGACAATTAGTTTTGGTACATTTAATGCAGGCCATATGTAGCAAGGTGATTTCAGAGGGTTAAACACAGGACTTGTAGTACAGGCGGCTTGCACTCTATTCCTGACTGATCCTGGAACATGGAAACTATTCTCCAAGGCCCGATGCCCTAGCTCTGGCGTATATCCTTGGGTCTATAAATGTCAAGTACCTCCTCTGCTGTCTTTAGTACCTCTTGCTTTCCAAGACTTGACTCTGCTCTCAGTGTCCTCAGGCTGGTTAACCGTGGTGTTCCTGCTTCTGCAAATATGGACTCAGGAGGGGAACCTTCTCCTTGGATCTGGAACCCGGTTACAGGGACTGCAATACCCTCTCCTAGTCTGCAGGCTCCAGGCCTGCTCTGCTCTCACAGGCCCATGGCCTGGCCTTTTCTCAGACACGGTCTAAACTAACTTTCCCTTCCCTGACTGGGCCTTATATAACCTAGGGCTCCCTAGCTCCCTCTAGTGACTTAGAGCTGGAATGACACCCCTAGCAGGCCTGCACATGCAAATTTCACAGTAACAGGGAAGTACATAGCATTACATTATGAAGATGACTCATACCAACCTCCCCATAAATAAGGGGAAACGACAGCACAACAAGTGACCCTTCTGTAGTGACGGGCATTACAGCTCCCGTACACTACATACCCCGCTGCTTTAAGCTGAGTACGACCTCGCACTCCATCAGGGCCCGCCTAACTGGAATTTTCACCTGAAATAGAAAAAGACACATGCAGGCATACATATACGTAATTCATCTGCATATACATTCATATCAGGTCCAATTGGCAAAGGTGAAGTGTGGTGACAAGGGGCGTCGTTCTCTTCTCTCAGGATAGTGAGTGGAACGGGGCGCTGACCTGGCACAGCGGATGTTAAGGAACCAGGATAGTCCATGACAATGAATAAGTCCATAATAAAAGCAATATCTCAGAGGCTCGCACATAGGAAGTCCATCTCTGGGCACATAGACTTGAATAAAACCTGTTACTAAATACAGTCAGCAGCTCACATATAAAACGACAATACAGGACTCTGACAATACCAGGGCCATGTTATCCTGGCAAGTCCTGCTTACCCTTTAAAAACGGTGCTGACATAAAAGAGCCCTTTCAACCTGAAATGGGGGTTGAGGGTAAAAGGTGCAACAAAGGAACAGGCACAACTTGGTGTGAGATATTGTAGAAGCAGGCAGGAGGTCCTGGAAACAAGATGGCTTGGCTGACATTGGTGTTTTCAGTGGGTGACCACCACCACTGAGCCGTGGGTAACTGGCAGCAGCAACAAAGGACCAAAACAAAGGACTCCTGTCCTGGAAGGGTTAAATTTTCGGAAATAATCCCTTGGCAAAACAAATCAAAGGCCTAGCAGGCTGATTCACAAAGGCATATCATAATTACCCGGCTCTGCTGGCAAATAAGGCCTGTAGTAATCCTCCACAGGCGGATGTGCCCACATTACAGTGTCAGGGGGCAGCTGCAACATGAAGGGACCCCTAGTAGGTATTGGCCCCATAGGCCTAGGGGTGATGACAATCGCAGGTTGTGCTTGCCTAGGTACCGCCGCCGCAAGCGGTCCGGTGGGCTCTGCGCAGCAAGTCATGGTATGAGAGGGCCTTCTTGGGGGCCTCAACGTAGCCGTGGTAGCAGAAGGTGGCCGACTGGTAGGGACAGGTACCCTTACCTCTGACTCAGGGGCAACTGAGTCCCTTGGTGAACCCTCTTTATCCGGTGGCGTAGGTGCCGCTCGGGATGCAGCAAGTTGGCGCAGGCCATGCAGGTGGACTTCCAATCTGGCAATCTGGTCCTTCAGTCTCTCGGGCGCTGCGTTGCTGCAGGGATCCGTCACAGTTGCAGCAGGCTCAGATACGGGACCCAAACTCTCTGGTACGATCGCCGCATGTTCCGGCGCCGGATCCGAACTTCTTCCTTTTCGCAAGGCATCAAGGGCTTCCTGGAACTTGTTCGCAGGTAAGGTCATTCCGTCAGGAAAATCTTCATTATTCAGCATGCTCGATCCTTCTCTGGAGAGCGACAGGGCGGCACCAATAAGTTCAGACAGATCCTCCCATTGCACTGGGAGGCCGCCCCCCAGGTACTCCAGTATGGGGGAGGCGGAGTCCATTTCTGCAGACATGCAAATGTCCAGACAGGGCGGTAGCGCCGACATTGAGCCTTTTCCCGCTCTTTTCAGCAAAAAGGCGCCAACTTTTCCCGCCAATTCAGGATGAAGATGACGCAGCAGTAAACTCAAGCAAGCTCAGCGGCCATCTTTAGCAAAACGCTGTCTATTCACTGACAGCAAGCGGTGGCTTAAACAAGCAGCAAACAGTCTAGAAAAAACACAATTCCACACCACTACTTAGGACAGTTCTTTTGGCCCAGCAATCTTGAATAAAACGGTAGGGCTTGGGCACTTTAAGGCAATCTTCAGCACACAGTTTTATATCCGCAATGGCGCAGGAATGTCCGTAAATCCTGTTCGTGACGCCAATTTATGCGGTACACCAGACCTGCAGGGTATTGCAATTGTGAGGTCACGGTCAATGGCAAGCGAGGGTTACTCACAGTTTTGTAGGGGAACCCTGGGCAGGCATACAGCAGTGAAGGAGAGGCTGGCACAAGAGTCCTCTGGGGCACACTCTGTGTTTAGGGACCAGGCCTGATGATGGTTGAGGTGCCCTGGATGTTGCAGGTGTTTTATGTGCCTGGGGCAAGGTCCCTTTGAGGTACGTGACGCCAGTGCCAATTGAACGGTGGCACGCAGTTTGCTGATAGCAGGAATAACTGAGGAACCACGTAATAATAAAACAGAACTTATGCTTTACTTGTTCTCCAGTGGTTGTCATACACGGACATAGTTGGAAACGCAGTTCCTTTGAAGACAGTTAGTTTTGGTACATTTAATGCAGGCCATATGTAGCAAGGTGATTTCAGAGGGTTAAACACAGGACTTGTAGTACAGGCGGCTTGCACTCTATTCCTGACTGATCCTGGAACATGGAAACTATTCTCCAAGGCCCGATGCCCTAGCTCTGGCGTATATCCTTGGGTCTATAAATGTCAAGTACCTCCTCTGCTGTCTTTAGTACCTCTTGCTTTCCAAGACTTGACTCTGCTCTCAGTGTCCTCAGGCTGGTTAACCGTGGTGTTCCTGCTTCTGCAAATATGGACTCAGGAGGGGAACCTTCTCCTTGGATCTGGAACCCGGTTACAGGGACTGCAATACCCTCTCCTAGTCTGCAGGCTCCAGGCCTGCTCTGCTCTCACAGGCCCATGGCCTGGCCTTTTCTCAGACACAGTCTAAACTAAACTTTCCCTTCCCTGACTGGGCCTTATATAACCTAGGGCTCCCTAGCTCCCTCTAGTGACTTAGAGCTGGAATGACACCCCTAGCAGGCCTGCACATGCAAATTTCACAGTAACAGGGAAGTACATAGCATTACATTATGAAGATGACTCATACCAACCTCCCCATAAATAAGGGGAAACGACAGCACAACAAGTGACCCTTCTGTAGTGACGGGCATTACAGCTCCCGTACACTACATACCCCGCTGCTTTAAGCTGAGTACGACCTCGTACTCCATCAGGGCCCGCCCAACTGGAATTTTCACCTGAAATAGAAAAAGACACATGCAGGCATACATATACGTAATTCATCTGCATATACATTCATATCAGGTCCAATTGGCAAAGGTGAAGTGTGGTGACAAGGGGCGTCGTTCTCTTCTCTCAGGATAGTGAGTGGAACTGGGGCGCTGACCTGGCACAGCGGATGTTAAGGAACCAGGATAGTCCATGACAATGAATAAGTCCATAATAAAAGCAATATCTCAGAGGCTCGCACATAGGAAGTCCATCTCTGGGCACATAGACTTGAATAAAACCTGTTACTAAATACAGTCAGCAGCTCACATATAAAACGACAATACAGAACTCTGACAATACCAGGGCCATGTTATCCTGGCAAGTCCTGCTTACCCTTTAAAAACGGTGCTGACATAAAAGAGCCCTTTCAACCTGAAATGGGGGTTGAGGGTAAAAGGTGCAACAAAGGAACAGGCACAACTTGGTGTGAGATATTGTAGAAGCAGGCAGGAGGTCCTGGAAACAAGATGGCTTGGCTGACATTGGTGTTTTCAGTGGGTGACCACCACCACTGAGCCGTGGGTAACTGGCAGCAGCAACAAAGGACCAAAACAAAGGACTCCTGTCCTGGAAGGGTTAAATTTTCGGAAATAATCCCTTGGCAAAACAAATCAAAGGCCTAGCAGGCTGATTCACAAAGGCATATCATAATTACCCGGCTCTGCTGGCAAATAAGGCCTGTAGTAATCCTCCACAGGCGGATGTGCCCACATTACAGTGTCAGGGGGCAGCTGCAACATGAAGGGACCCCTAGTAGGTATTGGCCCCATAGGCCTAGGGGTGATGACAATCGCAGGTTGTGCTTGCCTAGGTACCGCCGCCGCAAGCGGTCCGGTGGGCTCTGCGCAGCAAGTCATGGTATGAGAGGGCCTTCTTGGGGGCCTCAACGTAGCCGTGGTAGCAGAAGGTGGCCGACTGGTAGGGACAGGTACCCTTACCTCTGACTCAGGGGCAACTGAGTCCCTTGGTGAACCCTCTTTATCCGGTGGCGTAGGTGCCGCTCGGGATGCAGCAAGTTGGCGCAGGCCATGCAGGTGGACTTCCAATCTGGCAATCTGGTCCTTCAGTCTCTCGGGCGCTGCGTCGCTGCAGGGATCCGTCACAGTTGCAGCAGGCTCAGATACGGGACCCAAACTCTCTGGTACGATCGCCGCATGTTCCGGCGCCGGATCCGAACTTCTTCCTTTTCGCAAGGCATCAAGGGCTTCCTGGAACTTGTTCGCAGGTAAGGTCATTCCGTCAGGAAAATCTTCATTATTCAGCATGCTCGATCCTTCTCTGGAGAGCGACAGGGCGGCACCAATAAGTTCAGACAGATCCTCCCATTGCACTGGGAGGCCGCCCCCCAGGTACTCCAGTATGGGGGAGGCGGAGTCCATTTCTGCAGACATGCAAATGTCCAGACAGGGCGGTGGCGCCGACATTGAGCCTTTTCCCGCTCTTTTCAGCAAAAAGGCGCCAACTTTTCCCGCCAATTCAGGATGAAGATGACGCAGCAGTAAACTCAAGCAAGCTCAGCGGCCATCTTTCGCAAAACGCTGTCTATTCACTGACAGCAAGCGGTGGCTTAAACAAGCAGCAAACAGTCTAGAAAAAACACAATTCCACACCACTACTTAGGACAGTTCTTTTGGCCCAGCAATCTTGAATAAAACGGTAGGGCTTGGGCACTTTAAGGCAATCTTCAGCACACAGTTTTATATCCGCAATGGCGCAGGAATGTCCGTAAATCCTGTTCGTGACGCCAATTTATGCGGTACACCAGACCTGCAGGGTATTGCAATTGTGAGGTCACGGTCAATGGCAAGCGAGGGTTACTCACAGTTTTGTAGGGGAACCCTGGGCAGGCATACAGCAGTGAAGGAGAGGCTGGCACAAGAGTCCTCTGGGGCACACTCTGTGTTTAGGGACCAGGCCTGATGATGGTTGAGGTGCCCTGGATGTTGCAGGTGTTTTATGTGCCTGGGGCAAGGTCCCTTTGAGGTACGTGACGCCAGTGCCAATTGAACGGTGGCACGCAGTTTGCTGATAGCAGGAATAACTGAGGAACCACGTAATAATAAAACAGAACTTATGCTTTACTTGTTCTCCAGTGGTTGTCATACACGGACATAGTTGGAAACGCAGTTCCTTTGAAGACAGTTAGTTTTGGTACATTTAATGCAGGCCATATGTAGCAAGGTGATTTCAGAGGGTTAAACACAGGACTTGTAGTACAGGCGGCTTGCACTCTATTCCTGACTGATCCTGGAACATGGAAACTATTCTCCAAGGCCCGATGCCCTAGCTCTGGCGTATATCCTTGGGTCTATAAATGTCAAGTACCTCCTCTGCTGTCTTTAGTACCTCTTGCTTTCCAAGACTTGACTCTGCTCTCAGTGTCCTCAGGCTGGTTAACCGTGGTGTTCCTGCTTCTGCAAATATGGACTCAGGAGGGGAACCTTCTCCTTGGATCTGGAACCCGGTTACAGGGACTGCAATACCCTCTCCTAGTCTGCAGGCTCCAGGCCTGCTCTGCTCTCACAGGCCCATGGCCTGGCCTTTTCTCAGACACGGTCTAAACTAAACTTTCCCTTCCCTGACTGGGCCTTATATAACCTAGGGCTCCCTAGCTCCCTCTAGTGACTTAGAGCTGGAATGACACCCCTAGCAGGCCTGCACATGCAAATTTCACAGTAACAGGGAAGTACATAGCATTACATTATGAAGATGACTCATACCAACCTCCCCATAAATAAGGGGAAACGACAGCACAACAAGTGACCCTTCTGTAGTGACGGGCATTACAGCTCCCGTACACTACATACCCCGCTGCTTTAAGCTGAGTACGACCTCGTACTCCATCAGGGCCCGCCCAACTGGAATTTTCACCTGAAATAGAAAAAGACACATGCAGGCATACATATACGTAATTCATCTGCATATACATTCATATCAGGTCCAATTGGCAAAGGTGAAGTGTGGTGACAAGGGGCGTCGTTCTCTTCTCTCAGGATAGTGAGTGGAACTGGGGCGCTGACCTGGCACAGCGGATGTTAAGGAACCAGGATAGTCCATGACAATGAATAAGTCCATAATAAAAGCAATATCTCAGAGGCTCGCACATAGGAAGTCCATCTCTGGGCACATAGACTTGAATAAAACCTGTTACTAAATACAGTCAGCAGATCACATATAATACGACAATACAGGACTCTGACAATACCAGGGCCATGTTATCCTGGCAAGTCCTGCTTACCCTTTAAAAACGGTGCTGACATAAAAGAGCCCTTTCAACCTGAAATGGGGGTTGAGGGTAAAAGGTGCAACAAAGGAACAGGCACAACTTGGTGTGAGATATTGTAGAAGCAGGCAGGAGGTCCTGGAAACAAGATGGCTTGGCTGACATTGGTGTTTTCAGTGGGTGACCACCACCACTGAGCCGTGGGTAACTGGCAGCAGCAACAAAGGACCAAAACAAAGGACTCCTGTCCTGGAAGGGTTAAATTTTCGGAAATAATCCCTTGGCAAAACAAATCAAAGGCCTAGCAGGCTGATTCACAAAGGCATATCATAATTACCCGGCTCTGCTGGCAAATAAGGCCTGTAGTAATCCTCCACAGGCGGATGTGCCCACATTACAGTGTCAGGGGGCAGCTGCAACATGAAGGGACCCCTAGTAGGTATTGGCCCCATAGGCCTAGGGGTGATGACAATCGCAGGTTGTGCTTGCCTTGGTACCGCCGCCGCAAGCGGTCCGGTGGGCTCTGCGCAGCAAGTCATGGTATGAGAGGGCCTTCTTGGGGGCCTCAACGTAGCCGTGGTAGCAGAAGGTGGCCGACTGGTAGGGACAGGTACCCTTACCTCTGACTCAGGGGCAACTGAGTCCCTTGGTGAACCCTCTTTATCCGGTGGCGTAGGTGCCGCTCGGGATGCAGCAAGTTGGCGCAGGCCATGCAGGTGGACTTCCAATCTGGCAATCTGGTCCTTCAGTCTCTCGGGCGCTGCGTCGCTGCAGGGATCCGTCACAGTTGCAGCAGGCTCAGATACGGGACCCAAACTCTCTGGTACGATCGCCGCATGTTCCGGCGCCGGATCCGAACTTCTTCCTTTTCGCAAGGCATCATGGGCTTCCTGGAACTTGTTCGCAGTTAAGGTCATTCCGTCAGGAAAATCTTCATTATTCAGCATGCTCGATCCTTCTCTGGAGAGCGACAGGGCGGCACCAATAAGTTCAGACAGATCCTCCCATTGCACTGGGAGGCCGCCCCCCAGGTACTCCAGTATGGGGGAGGCGGAGTCTATTTCTGCAGACATGCAAATGTCCAGACAGGGCGCCGACATTGAGCCTTTTCCCGCTCTTTTCAGCAAAAAGGCGCCAACTTTTCCCGCCAATTCAGGATGAAGATGACGCAGCAGTAAACTCAAGCAAGCTCAGCGGCCATCTTTAGCAAAACGCTGTCTATTCACTGACAGCAAGCGGTGGCTTAAACAAGCAGCAAACAGTCTAGAAAAAACACAATTCCACACCACTACTTAGGACAGTTCTTTTGGCCCAGCAATCTTGAATAAAACGGTAGGGCTTGGGCACTTTAAGGCAATCTTCAGCACACAGTTTTATATCCGCAATGGCGCAGGAATGTCCGTAAATCCTGTTCGTGACGCCAATTTATGCGGTACGCCAGACCTGCAGGGTATTGCGATTGTGAGGTCACGGTCAATGGCAAGCGAGGGTTACTCACAGTTTTGTAGGGGAACCCTGGGCAGGCATACAGCAGTGAAGGAGAGGCTGGCACAAGAGTCCTCTGGGGCACACTCTGTGTTTAGGGACCAGGCCTGATGATGGTTGAGGTGCCCTGGATGTTGCAGGTGTTTTATATGCCTGGGGCAAGGTCCCTTTGAGGTACGTGACGCCAGTGCCAATTGAACGGTGGCACGCAGTTTGCTGATAGCAGGAATAACTGAGGAACCACGTAATAATAAAACAGAACTTATGCTTTACTTGTTCTCCAGTGGTTGTCATACACGGACATAGTTGGAAACGCAGTTCCTTTGAAGACAGTTAGTTTTGGTACATTTAATGCAGGCCATATGTAGCAAGGTGATTTCAGAGGGTTAAACACTGGACTTGTAGTACAGGCGGCTTGCACTCTATTCCTGACTGATCCTGGAACATGGAAACTATTCTCCAAGGCCCGATGCCCTAGCTCTGGCATATATATCCTTGGGTCTATAAATGTCAAGTACCTCCTCTGCTGTCTTTAGTACCTCTTGCTTTCCAAGACTTGACTCTGCTCTCAGTGTCCTCAGGCTGGTTAACCTTGGTGTTCCTGCTTCTGCAAATATGGACTCAGGAGGGGAACCTTCTCCTTGGATCTGGAACCCGGTTACAGGGACTGCAATACCCTCTCCTAGTCTGCAGGCTCCAGGCCTGCTCTGCTCTCACAGGCCCATGGCCTGGCCTTTTCTCAGACACGGTCTAAACTAAACTTTCCCTTCCCTGACTGGGCCTTATATAACCTAGGGCTCCCTAGCTCCCTCTAGTGACTTAGAGCTGGAATGACACCCCTAGCAGGCCTGCACATGCAAATTTCACAGTAACAGGGAAGTACATAGCATTACATTATGAAGATGACTCATACCAACCTCCCCATAAATAAGGGGAAACGACAGCACAACAAGTGACCCTTCTGTAGGGACGGGCATTACAGCTCCCGTACACTACATACCCCGCTGCTTTAAGCTGAGTACGACCTCGTACTCCATCAGGGCCCGCCCAACTGGAATTTTCACCTGAAATAGAAAAAGACACATGCAGGCATACATATACGTAATTCATCTGCATATACATTCATATCAGGTCCAATTGGCAAAGGTGAAGTGTGGTGACAAGGGGCGTCGTTCTCTTCTCCCAGGATAGTGAGTGGAACTGGGGCGCTGACCTGGCACAGCGGATGTTAAGGAACCAGGATAGTCCATGACAATGAATAAGTCCATAATAAAAGCAATATCTCAGAGGCTCGCACATAGGAAGTCCATCTCTGGGCACATAGACTTGAATAAAACCTGTTACTAAATACAGTCAGCAGCTCACATATAAAACGACAATACAGGACTCTGACAATACCAGGGCCATGTTATCCTGGCAAGTCCTGCTTACCCTTTAAAAACGGTGCTGACATAAAAGAGCCCTTTCAACCTGAAATGGGGGTTGAGGGTAAAAGGTGCAACAAAGGAACAGGCACAACTTGGTGTGAGATATTGTAGAAGCAGGCAGGAGGTCCTGGAAACAAGATGGCTTGGCTGACATTGGTGTTTTCAGTGGGTGACCACCACCACTGAGCCGTGGGTAACTGGCAGCAGCAACAAAGGACCAAAACAAAGGACTCCTGTCCTGGAAGGGTTAAATTTTCGGAAATAATCCCTTGGCAAAACAAATCAAAGGCCTAGCAGGCTGATTCACAAAGGCATATCATAATTACCCGGCTCTGCTGGCAAATAAGGCCTGTAGTAATCCTCCACAGGCGGATGTGCCCACATTACAGTGTCAGGGGGCAGCTGCAACATGAAGGGACCCCTAGTAGGTATTGGCCCCATAGGCCTAGGGGTGATGACAATCGCAGGTTGTGCTTGCCTAGGTACCGCCGCCGCAAGCGGTCCGGTGGGCTCTGCGCAGCAAGTCATGGTATGAGAGGGCCTTCTTGGGGGCCTCAACGTAGCCATGGTAGCAGAAGGTGGCCGACTGGTAGGGACAGGTACCCTTACCTCTGACTCAGGGGCAACTGAGTCCCTTGGTGAACCCTCTTTATCCGGTGGCGTAGGTGCCGCTCGGGATGCAGCAAGTTGGCGCAGGCCATGCAGGTGGACTTCCAATCTGGCAATCTGGTCCTTCAGTCTCTCGGGCGCTGCGTCGCTGCAGGGATCCGTCACAGTTGCAGCAGGCTCAGATACGGGACCCAAACTCTCTGGTACGATCGCCGCATGTTCCGGCACCGGATCCGAACTTCTTCCTTTTCGCAAGGCAACAAGGGCTTCCTGGAACTTGTTCGCAGGTAAGGTCATTCCGTCAGGAAAATCTTCATTATTCAGCATGCTCGATCCTTCTCTGGAGAGCGACAGGGCGGCACCAATAAGTTCAGACAGATCCTCCTATTGCACTGGGAGGCCGCCCCCCAGGTACTCCAGTATGGGGGAGGCGGAGTCCATTTCTGCAGACATGCAAATGTCCAGACAGGGCGGTGGCGCCGACATTGAGCCTTTTCCCGCTCTTTTCAGCAAAAAGGCGCCAACTTTTCCCGCCAATTCAGGATGAAGATGACGCAGCAGTAAACTCAAGCAAGCTCAGCGGCCATCTTTAGCAAAACGCTGTCTATTCACTGACAGCAAGCGGTGGCTTAAACAAGCAGCAAACAGTCTAGAAAAAACACAATTCCACACCACTACTTAGGACAGTTCTTTTGGCCCAGCAATCTTGAATAAAACGGTAGGGCTTGGGCACTTTAAGGCAATCTTCAGCACACAGTTTTATATCCGCAATGGCGCAGGAATGTCCGTAAATCCTGTTCGTGACGCCAATTTATGCGGTACGCCAGACCTGCAGGGTATTGCGATTGTGAGGTCACGGTCAATGGCAAGCGAGGGTTACTCACAGTTTTGTAGGGGAAGCCTGGGCAGGCATATAGCAGTGAAGGAGAGGCTGGCACAAGAGTCCTCTGGGGCACGCTCTGTGTTTAGGGACCAGGCCTGATGATGGTTGAGGTGCCCTGGATGTTGCAGGTGTTTTATGTGCCTGGGGCAAGGTCCCTTTGAGGTACGTGACGCCAGTGCCAATTGAACGGTGGCACGCAGTTTGCTGATAGCAGGAATAACTGAGGAACCACGTAATAATAAAACAGAACTTATGCTTTACTTGTTCTCCAGTGGTTGTCATACACGGACATAGTTGGAAACGCAGTTCCTTTGAAGACAGTTAGTTTTGGTACATTTAATGCAGGCCATATGTAGCAAGGTGATTTCAGAGGGTTAAACACAGGACTTGTAGTACAGGCGGATGCACTCTATTCCTGACTGATCCTGGAACATGGAAACTATTCTCCAAGGCCCGATGCCCTAGCTCTGGCGTATATCCTTGGGTCTATAAATGTCAAGTACCTCCTCTGCTGTCTTTAGTACCTCTTGCTTTCCAAGACTTGACTCTGCTCTCAGTGTCCTCAGGCTGGTTAACCGTGGTGTTCCTGCTTCTGCAAATATGGACTCAGGAGGGGAACCTTCTCCTTGGATCTGGAACCCGGTTACAGGGACTGCAATACCCTCTCCTAGTCTGCAGGCTCCAGGCCTGCTCTGCTCTCACAGGCCCATGGCCTGGCCTTTTCTCAGACACGGTCTAAACTAAACTTTCCCTTCCCTGACTGGGCCTTATATAACCTAGGGCTCCCTAGCTCCCTCTAGTGACTTAGAGCTGGAATGACACCCCTAGCAGGCCTGCACATGCAAATTTCACAGTAACAGGGAAGTACATAGCATTACATTATGAAGATGACTCATACCAACCTCCCCATAAATAAGGGGAAACGACAGCACAACAAGTGACCCTTCTGTAGTGACGGGCATTACAGCTCCCGTACACTACACACTGACGCTTGCGCACCAGGTGGCGACGACGGAGGAGGAGGAAGGACAGCTAACACATCTTGCTGTCCGCTCTGTGGCTGTTGGGGACCCACAATTAGAAACTCCTATAGGGGAGGAGGTGCTGCCACATGAGGAGAAGGAAGAGGTGTCAGAGTTGGAGGAGAAAGAGGATGATGATGATGATGACGGTGACACTGGCCATGACTCCCAGTCATCTCAGTGCAGGATGGAAGTGGAAAGAACTGACTTCTCTGGGGCGCTTGCCAGAATGGCAACCTGTAGACTCGCTTGTGTTGTGCCCTGGAGCAGGTGTACTTTGATGTTTGGACATTTGTGGACATTTGGCAATGTCATCAACTCCTGAAATTTCACTTTAAAGGGTTAATATGAACTGACATACTGTTTAATACTGTATTTTATATGTTTATTGTGATAAAACGAAAAGAGATAACAAGTTTTCCTGGTCATTTGCATTATGTTTGCATGACACTGTGGAAAAGGTTAATGAATACTCAGAGACTTTTTGGACTTTGAATGAGAAGCTGGTAATTTTCCACAGCTACCATTGGATTTAAAGAAGAGCATGTTTTGGAGGGAAAAGAGTTGTTTACCACCAAAACCAGGCAGACTGGCCTTTTGAATGTCTGATTTAGCTATGTTGTTATGTCTGAAAATGTGTTTTTGTATGGAAAAACTGCTGTGTCATTGCCATTGAGTATCATGAAGCTCTAATGCAAGTTTATGAGAGATGGAAATGGTAACATTGCAACGGTTTGTATGAGTTTCTCCACTATACCACAAAAGGTTATAGTTCAGCTAGAAACTGTATATAAAGAGAGCAGTCCCCTAGTGTTCTGCAGTTAGGGAAACTTAGAAGAAGAGACCCTGCCAGACTGAGTGACCAGAAGAAGGCACTAAAATGTGGATACTCTGCAGCAGACCCTGGGCCTCCAGCCTTTGGCCAGGGTACCAGCCTTCTGAGAAATAAAGGGCCAGCTAGCTCAGGCCTTTCCTCAGCATCAAACCCTTCTTCTGTCAGAGAGGAGTTTGGAGAAGTCAGTCCTATGCCTTGCCTGTATTGCTTTGCACCTTCATTCCTCCAGTAAAGAAGCACACTGGCTTACTGCAGACCCTGACTTATTTTCCATTGGGATGCACCACACCTTACCATCCCTTCCCGAGAGCTGCAACACATGGTGACACCTCGACTGTGTCCGGGGTATCAAGCATAACATTGGGGCCACCCCTAACCTGGCCACTGCACTTGCTTATGCAGTTACAGGTGGTCTGGTGATATCTAGCAGTCTGATGATTACTGTATAACAATGCTTTTATTGAATTTTTTCCCCTCACAGAAAGGGAAGACAAATTACGTTATTACCAGGAAACAGGGTATACACAGATTTCTGCATCTTACAGCGAGCAGACGTCTGCCACCATCGTGTCTGAAAGAGAGGCCCCTTCCCCCCCCTCCTGGCAGAGTCAACACCTCTCTGCCACAAACAGCAGAAGCTGCAGCAGCAGTAGCAGCCATTTCAGGCTCCTCAACATGATGTAGCAGTTTTTCCACATGCCGCGTTAGGCTGAGGCCAGTCAGCAAGCCGACCACTCCCGTCTCAACATCCAGGTTCAAGCCTACCTAAACTCTGGCCAGTCTTTGTCACATTCCGTGGCCCCTGACCCCATTGATTTCTTGGCAGGCAGACTGGAACAGTGGCCTGAACTGGCTCAGCGCGCTCTCTTTCTTTTTTCTTCCCCACCCTCCAGTGTCATCTCAGAGAGGGTTTTCAGCACCCTGGGGAGCGTGGTGACACCCAAACGGACCAAGTTATCCTCTGCCAATGTCTAAGACATCACTTTTGTCAAAATGAACTGATCCTAGATTCAGGAGGATTTTCACACTCCTCCAGCCGATTCCGATGAATAGAGCTAGCCTTCCTAGTGGTGCCGCATCTTGCCACTGTTGCCGTCTTCCTGCCGCCATCATGCCACTGCTGTGACCGGCCTACCATCACATTCTGTACAGCTGCTTCCGCCTCCTCCATAATGCTACTGCTGAAACCTGCCTACCATCATGTTATATACTGCTGCTGCTGCCCCCTCCATCATGCCACTACCACCAGCATGCCACTGCTGTGGCCTGCCAACTATCATCTTCCGTAAGGCTGCTGCCCCCATCATGCTGCTGCCTTTCTGCCAACATATACTATAGGGATGCTGCCCAGCTGCTGCTGCTCCTTGGTGCTAATCCCCTACTGCCATCACCATTAACGCAAAGCATCTGCCACCACTATCACTACTACTACTTTTACTACTACTACTCATTGACAGCCTTGTATGTTCTATGCTTCTGCTACTATTACAGCTACATGTCACTATATCTGTATTATTTTTAGTGTTGATCACGAATATTCGAATTTCAAATTTTTATCGCGAATATAGGTACTTCCAAAATTCGTGAAAATTTCGAATATAGTTATATATATTCGAAATTTCGAATATTCAAATTTTTGCGTTTTTTTTTCCGTTTTTTTTTCCGTTTTTTTTTTTTTATCAGTACACATGATCCCTCACTGCTTCTAGCTTGTGGGCCAATAAGAAGGCTGCAATATACTTGACTTTAGGAGTAGTAGTGTTTGCGAATTTTGCTCTATATTCGTTTCTTTTGAATATTCGCTATATTGCTATATATTCTTGTTTTAGAATATTACGAATATTCGAAAAAACGAAGTTATAGCAATATAGAGAATATTCGAAAAAAATCTAATAGAGCAATTTAGCTAATATAGTGATATAATCTTTTTGTCTAATAGTTGTAAGTTGAAAAATTCGCAATAAAAAATTCGAATCCGAAAATTCGAATTCCGAAAATTCGCATATTACGCAATCATTACCTTTCCGATTTTTTGAGTAAAAAAAAATCGCAAATTTGCGAATTTTCGACGAATATTCTACAAAATATTCGCGAAATATTGCGAATTCGAATATGACCCCTGCCACTCATCACTAATTATTTTCACATCCACATTGCACTACTGTTGCTCCCAATTAGTTGCATAAAAATGTGTTTCAATACTGTACGGAGCGAGTGCTCCATACAGTATTAGAATGTATTGGCTCAGATGAGCCGAAGTTATTACTTCACAAAGTCTTGCGAGACTTCGGATAATAACTTCAAAAATTAATTTCTACTGTTAAAAACCTTTTCCCGAACTAGGGTACGCTCCGTTCAGTATTGAAACAAACTATACGAATCGACTTTGGATGTTTCATCTGAAGTCGATTCGCTCATCCCTACTCCCAATTAAAAGGGAAAATTCACAACGACATTTTTTCTTCTGACAATCAACATTTGTGCGTGTCATACGGGTCTGTATTCGGACCCCGTCAAGGCATAATTTTTGGACGCTTAGTCCCCCAAGCCACTATTTTTTTTATCCCATAACACCATGTGTGTTTAATCATAATCTGCTCTCAATAAGGGACAATTTTTGCAAGTTTTGGAATATGAAAAAGCTATAATTGCGGTCCAGAGCTTGGGGAGGGGGGGAGGGAAAAAAATTATGAAAAATAAAACAAGATAACAACTTTTCCTAAAAAAGAAGGCTAATGGGGGTTATATACTAACTTTCAGGGCAATTGGAACAACTTCGGTTTGACCTGAACCAATTTGAGTCTGAACCAAACTTTTTTTTTTATTCTGCGAACCGGACCTAAAACTAATCTCGAGTGGTTCGCTCATCTCCACTCACAAGTTTTATTCCTTACTTCTGGTCCTATGGCTTATCTGCAAATAAAGGAGGAAATAGGAGGGCACACTTACAAGTCATACACCAGTTGTATTAATGTCACCTACGAGTGCCTCAGCTATTTACTGTATAGTAGCAAATAATTCAATTTTACGTGTCTTATTATGAATGCTTCAGGTCTCTTCATTTAGAAAAAAATAATTTATGGTATTTAACCCTTTCAGTACTGGGCCACTTTTCACCTTAAATCCCAGGCCTATTTTTGCTAATCTGACATGTGTCACTTTATGTGGTAATAACTTTGGAAAACTTTTACTTATCTAAGCCATTCTGAGATTGTTTTCTCGTGAAACATTGTACTTCATGACAGTGGTAAATTTGAGTCAATATATTTCACCTTTATTTATAAAATAATCCAGCATTCACCAGAGGGGGCATATAATTTTTGCAGGATGAGGTAACGGTTTGATTGGTACCATTTTGGGGTACATAAGACTTTTTGATCACTTGGTATTACACTTTTTGTAAGGCAAGGTGACCAGAAAATGGCTTTTTTGACACTGTTTATATTTTTTTATTTTTTAGGGCGTACATCTGACAGGGTGGTGGATCATGTGATATTTTTATAGAGCCAGTCGATATAAACACGGCGATACCTAATATGTCTACTTCTTTTTTCCCTATTTATTTATTTTTTTAATTACTTTATTTTGGGCAAAGGATGCTTTTTTTATTTGAAACTTTAAATTTTTTTGTAAAATTATTTTTTTCTACTTATTTTTTCAGTTTATTTTTTGTCCCACTCTGGGACTTCAACTTTTGGTTGTCTAATCCCCTTTACAAAGCATTACAATACTTCTGCATTACAATCCAGGGGGCTGGATCTCACAGGCTCTAACGGAAGGCAGCCACGATGCATAAGGAAGACATCGGGCTTCCTTCTCTGCCATTAGGTCCCTGTCACAGCAGCGCGGGGACCTGATGGACACCCCACACCCAGCAGGATACCACACGTGAGGCGGTCAGAGCTGACCGCGACAGTGCAAGGGATAATGCGCCGGCATCTGTGTTTTCACCAATGCCGGCACATACAGCAGGGGTCTGGCTATCAGTGACTGCCGGACTCCTGTAGCTGATCGAGTGGGCGCAGCTACTGCGCCCACCCGAACAGTGCGCCGTAGCTGTACGGCACTGGGATTTCTGTCCCAGTTTCCAGCGCCGTACATGTATGGTGCTGGTATCCTATGGGTTAAAATGGCATGAAGCCAAGAGCAGCAATTGCAAATATATCCAAGCACTCAATGAAGGCGGTTATTTATTGAGAGGAACACAGTATGTCTAGTAGATGTTTTACATTTAAGTGTAAAAAAATATAGACTGAATTGCAGGTTGACAGTTTGCAGCACTCCCTAGATATTACTATGTTTTCAATATAAATAGTTCAGTTCCGCCATTTAGAAGAAACCTCTGCTGAAAAACAATATTAATTAGGAGGCAACTGTAGCTGAAGTGAAGCTGTGAAGATGTATTACATCTCTAGCTAACTAACTGCCAAATACCGTCATATCTAATCCCTATGAATATCAGACAGGAATATTCTGTAATGGAAGGAGAAGAAAATGTACCGGGGAAATTAATGTATGAAAGTTTCCAACTTTGCTTGTCTTTGTCATTTAGAGTTTTGATTAAAAAGTTTGTGAGTATTTTTTAAATGTTAAGTTAAATTTTAATTTTAGAAAACTAGTGAGGAAATGTGTTGAGCAGTACTAGACAGAGTGCTGCTGCATGGTTTATTAGTCTTTCTTAATTAATATTCACTTCACTGTGCTCATCACAAAGCAATTAAGTCTGAGAACATTTCATTAGCACATTTATCTAGGTTAATATCATATCTTGGACAGAAGAAGAAATGAAGGTCTTGTAATACAGCAATGCATAAGCAAAAACCTGCAACAGATTGCCTACAGAGCCAAATCGCTAAAGGAGCCAATATAACTTTAGTAGTTGTCAGCCTAGAACTTCTTCGGCCAACATCAAACTGGCTCTGCTGAAAACATGAAAAAACGAGGCCTCCATTGATCAGGACGGCTGAAGTTGTGCTTGAAAGTCGGTAAATTCCCTGTTGAACCCTTGATGGACTTATGTCTTATTTCAACCGTATTAACGATTTAACTATGTAACCATAAAGTAGGATAATGATTAGAGTTGAGCGGACACCTGGATGTTCGGGTTAAAAATTATTGAAATTTATTAAGCTGTCAACTAGGTAGAGGAGGGGTATATTACACCCAAAAATTGGGAATTTTACCGGAAAATGTAACTGACTTTTTTTATTTTTATTTTTTAACCTGTCTACTAGGTATAGCATTGGTACATCACACCCAAAAATTGGTGATTTTCACCAGAATATATAACTGAGATTTTTTTTTTAATGGTCTACTAGGTATAGCAGTGGTACTATACACCAAAAAATTGGTTAATTTCACCAAAAAAAGTAAATGACATTTTTTTTTTAAAACAGCCTACTAGGTATTGCAGTGGTACTATACACCCAAAAATTGGTGAATTTCACCCAAAAATGTAAATGACAATTTTTTTTTTTGTTTAACCTGTCTACTAGGTATAGCAGTGGTGCTATACACCCAAAAATTTGTTAATTTCACCAGAAAATGTAACTGACTATTTTATTTTTATTTTTTTACCGGTCTGCTAGGTATAGCAGTGGTACTATACACACCAAAATTGGTGAATTTCACCCGAAAATGTAAATGACAATTTTTTTTGTTTAACCTGTCTACTAGGTATAGCAGTGATACTATACACCCAACAATTTGTTAAATTCGCCAGAAAATGTAACTGACAATTTTTTTTTTTTTTTTTTTACCAGTCTACTAGGTATAGCAGTGGTACTATACACACAAAAATTTGGTGAATTTCACCAGAAAATTTAACTAACAATTTTTATTTTTATTATTTTACCGGTCTACTAGGTATAGCAGTGGTACTATACACACTAAAATTGGTGAATTTCACCCGAAAATGTAACTGACAAAGTAGTGAAATGATATAAAATAAAATACGTACAAATAAACAAAAATTAGATTTATGAGGTGGAGTTCCATATGGAGTAGGAGTTTGAGGAGGCGGTGGACATAGCGGTGTAGGTGAAAGCGGCGGTGGAGGAGGACGAGGTAGCCAACACAGGTTTTTGGTTTCAATTTTTTATTTTTTTATTTAGGGTACACTCTAAAAGAGCGTGAAATATCCAAAATACAAGAATGAGCAATTGCGCTTCAGTATAACAATGGGTAGTTAGTGCCGGTATACATGTCTATTCTGCACAAGGTACGGACAAGTCCTGAGGGATCCATGCCTAGTTCATTTTAATGAACGTGCGTTTGCCCACATTGGCTGTGGACAGGCGGCTGTCTGTGATGACGCCCCCTGCCGTGCTAAACACACGTTTCAGATAATACACTGGCTGCAGGGCAGGCCAGCACCTCCAAGGCGTAAAGGGCAGGCCAGCACCTCCAAGGCGTAAAGGGCAAGCTCAGGCCATGTGCCCAATTTGGAGACCCAGAAGTTAAGGGGGCAGACCCGTCATTTACTACGTGCAGGCGTGTGCACACATACTGCTCCACCATGTTGGTGAAATGCTGCCTCCTGCTAAGACATTCCATATCAGCTGGTGGTGCTGGTTGTTGTGGCATGCAGACAAAGCTGTTCCACATTTCGGCCATGCTATCCCTGCCTTCTGAGGTGCTGGCGGTGACCCAGCTGCATTGGCGACCACTTCCTCTGCCTTCGCCTTGTGCTTCCACTGTACCCCCGCTGTCAGGTCGGAATGCCACCAGCAGCGCGTCTACCAGCGTGCGCTTATACTCGCGCATCTTATAATCACGCTTCAGTGACGGAATTAAGGACGGTACATTGTCCTTGCAACGGGGATCCAGCAGCGTGGCCACCCAGTAATCAGCACAAGTTAGAATTTGGGCAACTCGGCGGTCGTTGCGGAGACACTGCAGCATGTAATCGCTCATGTGTGCCTGGCTGCCCAGAGGCAACGCAAAGCAGTCCTCTGTGAAGGGTGTTTCGTCTGTGTCCTCAGTATCCCCCCATCCACGCACCAGTGATGGCCATGAGCTGGTCTGGGTGCCACCCTGCTGTGAACATGGTTCCTCCTCCTTCTCCTCATCTTCAGCCTCGTCATCCTCCAGAACTGTGCCCTGGCTGGATAATTGTGTACCTTGGGTTTGTGGGTGCAGGAACCCACCCTCGGAGCCACTTGGGAATGACTGGCCGCAAACCCTACAAAATGATCCCTCTTCCTCCTCCTCCTCCTGTGCCACATCCTCTTCCATCATCGCCAGGAGCAGTTTTTCAAGGAGGCATAGAAGTGAGATAGTAACGCTGAGAACTGCGTTATCGGCACTGGCCATGTTGGGGGAGTACTCAAAACAGCGCAACAAGGAACACAGGTCTCGCATGGAGGCCCAGTCATTGGTGGTGAAGTGGTGCTGCAGCTGAAACTCCACTATTGCCTGCTGCTGCTCGCACAGTCTGGCCAGCATGTGCAAGGTGGAGTTCCACCTTGTGGGCACGTCACATATGAGGTGGTGAGCGGGAAGGCCGAAGTTACGCTGCAGCGCTGATAGGCGAGCAGCAGGGTGAGAACGCCGAAATCGCGCACAGACGGCCCACACTTTATGCAGCAGCTCTGACATGTCAGGGTAATTTTTAAGGAATCTCTGCACTACCAAATTCAGCACATGCGCCAGGCAAGGGATGTGCGTCAAACCGGCTATTCCAGAGCTGCTAAGAGATTTCGCCCATTATGGCACACCACCAGGCCGGGCTTGAGGCTGACTGCCACAAACCACTCATCGGTCTGTTGTTCAAGGCCCGTCCACAGCTCCTCCGCGGTGTGGGGTTTGTCCCCCAAACAGATAAGTTTTAAAACTGCCTGCTGTCGTTTACCCCTGGCTGTGCTGAAGTTGGTGGTGAAGGTGTTACGCTGACCGGATGAGGAGCTTGTAGAGGATGAGGAAGCAGAGTAGGAGGAGGAAGCAACAGGAGGCAAACTGAAGCGCCCTGCAATCCTCGGTAGTGGATGGACATGCGTCAAATTGCTATCCGCATCAGGCCAAGCCGCCACTGCATTTACCCAGTGTGCTGTTATGGAGATATAACGGCCCTGACCGTGCTTACTGGTCCACGTATCCGTAGTCAGGTGCACCTTGCCACAGATGGCGTTGCGCAGTGCACACCTGATTTTGTCCCCTACTTGGTTGGCAGGAAAAGGATGGCTGGCCTGGAAAAGTAGTGACGGCTGGGCACGACGTACTGTGGGACAGCCACCGCAATAAGGCCTTTAAAACTATCCGTCTCCACCAGACGAAATGACTGCATTTCAAATGGGATCGCGGGTGGGTATTGGGGTACTTCCTCTTCCTCTCCAGCGTTTGGGAGATGGAGAGCTGAACGCTTCCGTGGGACATTGTGGAGATGCTTGGTGACCCAGGTGCTGGTGTTGCTGGCAGATCCTCTGTTTGCGGGGTGGCAGGTGGCACTGTCACTCCAGAGGTGGATGAAGAGGCCGAGACTGCAGCAGAAGAGGAAGCAGGAGGAGCTAGAGACCTTTCTTGGTTTTTAAGGTGTCTACTCCACTGCAGCTCGTGCTTTGCACTTAAATGCCTGATCCTGCAGGTTCTGCTCATGTTGAGAACATTTATGCCTCTCTTCAGGCTCTGATTGCACAGCTTGAAAACCACTCGTGTCTTGTCATCAGCACATTGTCTGAAGAACTGCCACGCCAGGGAACTCCTTTCAGCTGGCTTTGGTGTGCTCGGTCCCTTGTTGCGGTGGGCAGTAGCAGGCGTACTGTCTAGAGGACGGCCGCTCCGCTTTTGCACCCTGCTCCCTCTTCTGCTGTGCTGGTGGCTCTGTGCGACCACCGCCTCTTCCTCCGAACTACATAGGTCACTCGCATGACCTTGATTCCATGTGGGGTCAAGGACCTCATCGTCCTCTACATCATCTTCCACCCAGTCTTCACCCCTGCCTTCCTTGTCGGTCGGCACACTTTCGAAAGCCCCAACAGTTGGCACCTGTATTTCGTTGTCATCCGAGACGTGCTGCGATGGTCCTCCCATGTACTCATCTTGAAAGATAAGTGGTTGGGCATCTTCTATTTCTGGGGCAGGGCTAGGTGGATGGCCCTGGGAAACCCTGCTAACAGAGTCATCAAAAAGCAGAAGAGACTGCTGCATGACTTTGGGCTCAGACTGCTTGGCTGATTTGCAAGGGGGTGAGGTGAAAGACTGATGGACATCGGCTGCAGGTGCCAACTGTGGTCTTTCAGCAGGAGTCTGGGTGGGAGACAATGTGAAGGAACTGGATCCACTGTCAGCAACCCAATCTACTATCGCCTGTACTTGTTTAGGCCTCACCATTCGTAGAGCCGCATTAGGCCTGACCAAATACCGCTGCAGGTTCTGTCGCCTACTCGCACCTGAGGAAGGGTTTTCACTTGTGCGTGTAGCTGGCACAGATCAACCACGTCCTCTCCCTGCAACAGGAGCTCCACCAGCAGTACCACAACCTGGACCACGTCCCTTATTTGACGCTCTCCTCATATTTCTCGAATTTAGAATCTTGTCCTAAATGGGTGTTTAATTAATAGTAGAATAGCAAAAACTAACAAGGTAGTGAGGCTCAACACTTCAGATGAACGGATTGCGGTGGGTTCACTGCTGATTGGGTCACTCACCCAATAATGAAATGAAAATATGTAACACAGAGGAGCAGGCAACACCACCTTCTGGAATAGGAGTGGAACACTGGAAATACTCTATTGAAAAATTTATTGTGAGATATCACACATAAAAATGGCCAATATATACACTACTCAATACAATAAAATAAAATACACTGGATAAAATTAATATTAAAACGGATGACACAGATGAATGGCCAGACTGTCTTACAGTCTCCTTGAATAAAGTCTCCTGAGATAGATTATGGCAGAGAGCAATAGCAAACCATCAATCAGTGTTTATCAGATGGGGCTGTCTCCATGAGACTCTTACCACTCAGTAGTACCGATGCTTGCACAGAGCGGTGAAAAGGTGTAGTCACCAGGGCACTTGGCTCTGAACGCTGAGCGCTAGGTAGATTGAAAAAGCGCTCAGTTTAGAAGACGTGTTCAGAATGAATAATCACCCGGCGGTAGAGGGTGCAGTCACCGGAGCGCAGGACGTTGGACGCTGGGTAAGTTTCCAGTGCTCAAGTCGGAGGGCTTGCTTTCGATCAGGTGATCCTATGTAAATGAATCAGATGTTCCGATGTTCCGATCAGCTGGTATGAATCGCCCAATCACAAACTGCACAGGTCCTTATACCATAGTGCTAAGTTTCCACTATGGTATAAGGACCTGTGCAGTTTGTGATTGGGCGATTCATACCAGCTGATCAGAACATCGGAACATCTGATTCATTTACATAGGATCACCTGATCGAAAGCAAGCCCTCCGACTTGAGCACTGGAAACTTACCCAGCGTCCAACGTCCTGCGCTCCGGTGACTGCACCCTCTACCGCCGGGTGATTATTCATTCTGAACACATCTTCTAAACTGAGCGCTTTTTCAATCTACCTAGCGCTCAGCGTTCAGAGCCAAGTGCCCTGGTGACTACACCTTTTCACCGCTCTGTGCAAGCATCGGTACTACTGAGTGGTAAGAGTCTCATGGAGACAGCCCCATCTGATAAACACTGATTGATGGTTTGCTATTGCTCTTTGCCATAATCTATCTCAGGAGACTTTATTCAAGGAGACTGTAAGACAGTCTGGCCATTCATCTGTGTCATCCGTTTTAATATTAATTTTATCCAGTGTATTTTATTTTATTGTATTGAGTAGTGTATATATTGGCCATTTTTATGTGTGATATCTCACAATAAATTTTTCAATAGAGTATTTCCAGTGTTCCACTCTTATTCCAGAAGGTGGTGTTGCCTGCTCCTCTGTGTTACATAATAGTAGAATAGAATGACAGTATGTAAAGGGTGTATCTCACACGACCTGAACCAGTGTAGGCCTGAATTAAAGATTTATTTGCCCAAAATGGCTGTATTTCAAATGCCTGAATCAAACCCCTGTATGTAAAGGGTGTATCTCACACGGCCTGAAACACTGTAGGCCTAAATTAAAGATTTCATTGTCCAAAATGGCTGTATTTCAAATGCCTGAATCAAACTCCAGTATGTAAAGGGTGTATCTCACACGACCTGAACCAGTGTAGTCCTGAATGAAAGATTTCTTTGCCCAAAATGGCTGTATTTCAAATGCCTGAATCAAACCCCTGTATGTAAAGGGTGTATCTCACACGGCCTGAAACACTGTAGGCCTAAATTAAAGATTTCATTGTCCAAAATGGCTGTATTTCAAATGCCTGAATCAAACTGCTGTATGTAAAGGGTGTATCTCACACGGCCTGAACCAGTGTAGGCCTGAATTAAAGATCTCTTTGCCCAAAATGGCTGTATTTCAAATGCCTGAATCAAACCCCTGTATGTAGAGGGTGTATCTCACACGGCCTGAACCACTGTAGGCCTGAATTAAAGATTTCTTTGCCCATTCCCCAGACACTTCCTCTGCCAGTCAGGGGAATGTCAGCTCCAGTAAGCAGGGAACCAGGAGAGCAGGGCAGGCCAGACAGGTGCTGGTAGTGGGAGACTCCATTATTAGGGGAACAGATAGGGAAATCTGTCACAAAGACCGTGATCGCCGAACAGTGTGCTGTCTTCCTGGCGCTAGAGTTCGACACATCGCGGATCGGGTTGACAGATTACTGGGAGGGGCTGGAGATGATCCAGCGGTCATGGTCCATATCGGAACCAATGACAAAGTTAGAGGTAGGTGGAGAGTCCTTAAAAATGATTTCAGGGATTTAGGTCAAAAGCTGAGGGCAAGGACCTCAAAGGTAGTATTTTCCGAAATACTGCCTGTACCACGAGCCACACAAGAAAGGCAATGGGAGATTAGAGAGATTAACAAGTGGCTCAAAAACTGGTGTAGGAAGGAGGGGTTTGGGTTCCTGGAGAACTGGGCCGATTTTTCTATCGGCTACAGGCTCTATCGTAGGGACGGGCTGCACCTCAATGGGGAAGGGGCAGCTGTGCTGGGGAGAAAGATGGCTAGAAGGTTGGAGGAGTGTTTAAACTAGGGACTGGGGGGGAGGGTAATTACGTTATAGGAGGGGAAGATAGTGCAGATAGAGACCGGGGGCAAGGTAATAAGAATGGGGGAGAAATGGAAGGAGGGACTAGAACAGTACAGAAGGAAAGGTGTAGGGTAAAAAATATACATAAACCTCTCAAATGTATGTATACTAATGCCAGAAGCCTGACTAATAAAACTGGTGAACTGGAATTAGTGATGTGTGAGGAGGACTATGACATAGTGGGAATAACTGAGACATGGCTGGATGAAAGCTATGACTGGGCAGTTAATGTACAAGGTTACAGTCTGTTTAGAAAGGATCGTCAAAACCGGAGAGGGGGAGGGGTCTGCCTTTATATAAAGTCCTGTCTAAAGCCCACAGTCCGAGAAAATATAAGTGAGGGACATGAACATGTGGAGTCACTGTGGGTAGAGATACATGGAGCTAAAAACAACAATAAATTACTAATAGGAGTTTACTATAAACCACCGAATATACCAGAGTCCACAGAAAATCTACTACTAAACGAGATAGACGAGGCGGCAAATCATAATGAGGTGGTTATTATGGGGGACTTCAACTACCCAGATATAGACTGGGAAACTGAAACTTGTATATCTCATAAGGGAAACAGGTTCGTGGCAATAACCAAAGACAATTACCTCTCCCAACTGGTTCAGGACCCGACTAGAGGGACGGCCATACTGGACTTAGTATTAACCAATAGACCTGACAGAACAACAGACGTGCAGGTTGGGGGACACCTGGGAAATAGTGACCATAAAGTAATAACCTTCCAATTATCATTCAAAAGAGCGTTTCTACAGGGAGGAACAAAAATACCAAACTTCAAAAAAGCTAAATTTAGCCAACTAAGAGAGGCCATAGGCCAAACTAACTGGGACAAAGTCCTCACAAATACAGACACAAAATGGGATATCTTTAAAAACATCCTAAAAACTCATTGTGAGAGGTACATACCGTATGGTAATAAAAGGTTAAGGAACAAAAAGAAACCAATGTGGATAAATAGAACTGTAAAGAAAGCAATAAATGACAAAAAGAAAGTATATAAAACACTAAAACAGGAGGGTAGCACGGAAGCACTGAAAAACTATAAGGAAAAAAATAGAACATGTAAAAAACAAATAAAAGCGGCCAAACTAGAGACCGAGAGATTAATTGCCAAAGAGAGTAAAACTAACCCTAAAATGTTCTTCAATTATATAAATGTTAAAAAGTATAAATCTGAAGGTGTTGGCCCTTTAAAGAGTAATGAGGGGGGAGTCGCAGAGAGCGACGAGGAGAAAGCAAAGCTGTTAAATATTTTTTTCTCCAATGTATTCACTGAGGAAAATAAACTGTCAGATGACATGCAGAATGTAAAAATAAATTCCCCATTAAAAGTGTCCTGTCTGACCCAGGAAGAAGTACATCAGCGACTTAAAAAGATTAAAATAGACAAATCGCCAGGACCGGATGACATACACCCCCGTATCCTAAAGGAATTAAGTAATGTCATAGCCAGACCCTTATTTCTGATATTTGCAGACTCTATACTGACAGGGAATGTCCCACAGGATTGGCGCGTGGCATATGTGGTGCCAATATTCAAAAAGGGGCCAAAAACAGAGCCTGGAAACTATAGGCCGGTAAGTTTAACATCTGTTGTGGGTAAACTGTTTGAAGGTTTTCTGAGAGATGCTATATTAGAGCATCTCAACGGAAATAAGCAAATAACGCCATATCAGCATGGCTTCGTGAGGGATCGGTCATGTCAGACTAATTTAATCAGTTTCTATGAGGAGGTAAGTTCTAGACTTGACAGCGGCGAATCAATGGATGTCGTATATCTGGACTTCTCCAAAGCATTTGACACTGTACCACATAAAAGGTTAGTATATAAAATGAGAATGCTCGGACTGGGAGAAAACATCTGTATGTGGGTAAGTAACTGGCTGAGTGATAGAAAACAGAGGGTGGTTATTAACGGTACACACTCAGATTGGGTCACTGTCACTAGTGGAGTACCTCAGGGGTCAGTCTTGGGCCCTATTCTCTTCAATATATTTATTAATGATCTTGTAGAAGGCTTGCATAGTAAAGTATCAATTTTCGCAGATGACACTAAACTGTGTAAAGTAATTTACACTGATGAGGACAGTATACTACTACAGAGAGATCTGGATAGATTGGAGGCTTGGGCAGATAAGTGGCAGATGAGGTTTAACACTGACAAATGTGAAGTTATGCACATGGGAAGGAAAAATGCAAGTCACCCGTACATACTAAATGGTAAAACACTCGGTAACACTGACATGGAAAAGGATCTAGGAATTTTAATAAACAGCAAACTAAGCAGCAAAAACCAGTGTCAGGCAGCTGCTGCCAAGGCCAACAAGATAATGGGTTGCATCAGAAGGGGCATAGATTCCCGTGATAGGAACATAGTCCTACCACTTTACAAATCGCTAGTCAGACCACACATGGAGTACTGTGTACAGTTCTGGGCTCCTGTAAACAAGGCAGACATAGCAGAGCTGGAGAGGGTTCAGAGGAGGGCAACTAAAGTAATAACTGGAATGGGGCAACTACAGTACCCTGAAAGATTATCAAAATTAGGGTTATTCACTTTAGAAAAAAGACGACTGAGGGGAGATCTAATTAATATGTATAAATATATCAGGGGTCAGTACAGAGATCTATCCCATCAGCTATTTATCCCCAGGACTGTGACTGTGACGAGGGGACATCCTCTGCGTCTGGAGGAAAGAAGGTTTGTACACAAACATAGAAGAGGATTCTTTACGGTAAGAGCAGTGAGACTATGGAACTCTCTGCCTGAGGAGGTGGTGATGGTGAGTACAATAAAGGAATTCAAGAGGGGCCTGGACGTATTTCTGGAGCTTAATAATATTACAGGCTATAGCTACTAGAGAGGGGTCGTTGATCCAGGGAGTTATTCTGATTGCCTGATTGGAGTCGGGAAGGAATTTTTTATTCCCCTAAAGTGGAGAAAATTGGCTTCTACCTCACAGGGTTTTTGGCCTTCCTCTGGATCAACTTGCAGGATAACAGGCCGAACTGGATGGACAAATGTCTTTTTTCGGCCTTATGTACTATGTTACTATGTTACAAAGTGGCTGTATTTCAAATGCCTGAATCAAACCACTGTATGAGGAGGGGGGAATCTCACACGGCCTGAAGCAGATTAGGCCTTATTTAAAGATTTCTTTGCCCAAATGGCTGTATTTCAAATGCCTGAATCAAACCCCTGTATGTAAAAAGTGTGTTTTTAAAACCCCAGAAAATGATGGCTGTATTTCTAGCTTAAATTGCACACTGACTAATCCAGATGTTGGATATTGCCCAAAAAATTGTGATTTTCAATGTCCCAAAAGCTCAGATACAATGCTGGTGCACTGAGCTTGCATAAAACTGGCCGCCGCCCACCTAACTGACTTATTAACCTCTTCAGGACACATGACGTACCAGTACGTCATGTGCATTTCCGATCACTGCCGCCTGGCGGGCGGTGATCGGAACAAGGTGCCTGCTCAAATAATTGAGCAGGCACCTTGGCTTAATGCCCAGGGGGGTCCTGTGTCAATTCAGACCTGCGGTTTGCGGCTTTTACATGCGGCGGCTGCGGTCGGCGGTTCCATCGGGTCCCCGTGGGGCTGTAGGGGGTACCCGATGGCATGGAAGGCAGCGTGATGCCTAAGGAAGGCATCGCGCTGCCTTCCGGTGACGAGCCTGTGAGATCCAGCCCCCGGATCTTACAGGCAGGAAGCTACACACAGTATTATTCATACAGCCAAAGCATTCCAATACAGAAGTATTGGAATGCATTGTAAAGGATTAGACCCCCAAAAGTTGAAGTCCCAAAGTGGGACAAAAAAATAAAGTGAAAAATAAAGTTGAAAAAATAAAGTTTTCCCCCCCAAAAAATTATAAGTTTCAAGTAAAAATAAACAAAAAACTTAATTTTCCCTAAATAAAGTAAAAAAAAATTGGTAAAAAATAGGGGAAAAAAATAAATAGACATATAAGTTATCGCCGCGTCCGTATCGAACGGCTCTATAAACTTATAACATGACCTAACTCCTCAGATGAACACCGTAAAAAATAATAAATAAAAATTGTGCTAAATAAACAATTTTTTTGTCACCTTACATCACAAAAAGTACAACAGCAAGCGATCAAAAATGTGTATGCCCACCAAAATAGTACCAATCTAACCGTCACCTCATCCTTCAAAAAATGAGCCCCTACCTGAGACAATCGCCCAAAAAAAAAAAAAAATATGGATCAGAATATGGAGAAACTAAAACATCATTTTTTTTGTTTTAAAAAAGCTGTTATTGTGTAAAACATAAATAAAAAAAGAATACATATTATGTATCACCGCGTCCGTATCGACCAGGTCTATAAAAATATCACATGACCTAACCCCTCAGGTGAATCCCGTAAAAAAATAAAAATAAAAACGGTGTAAAAAAAGCCATTTTTTGCCACCTTACATCACAAAAAGTGTAATAGCAAGCAATCAAAATGTCAGAAGCACCCCAAAGTAGTGCCAATCAAACCGTCATCTCCTCCCGCAAAAATATTACCCTACCCAAGATAATCGCCCAAAAACTGAAAAAAATATGGCTCTCAGACTATGGAAACACTAAAACATGATTTTTTTTGTTTCAAAAATGAAATCATTGTGTAAAACTTACATAAATAATAAAAGTATACATATTTGGTTTTGCCGCGTCCGTGACAACCTGGTCTATAAAAATACCACATGATCTAACCCCTCAGATGAATGTTGTAAATGTTGTAAATTCGCTGGCGGCATACCCTCCCTCCCAGACCCTCCCACCTCCTATCAAAAAGCAAGGACAGCATCCATCTTAGATTCATTCTGAAGCTGCAGTGTAAGTGAGAGCAGGGAGAGTGCAGCTGCTGCTCATTTAATAGGGAAATCGTTAGCTAGGCCAGTGTTCTGTGTCCACTCCAGTCCTCAAAGACTCATCTGATCTGCTGTAAGGACAGCGTCCTGACAGCACCCCAAAAAGCCCTTTTTAGGGCTAGTACATCAGTCTGCTTTTTTTTTATTTCTCTGTAATATAATTGCAGTGGCCTGCCAGTGTGTGTCAGGCCCACAGAGTGTACTGTGCCCACTGCCAGTGCCCACCACTCATATCTGGTGGCACAGTAGCTTGCAGTTAAAACAGTTAAACAATATTTTCTCTGTAATATAATTGCAGTTGCCTTGCCTGCCAGTGTGTCAGGCCCACAGAGTGTACTGTGCCCGCTGCCAGTGCCCACCACTCATATCTGGTGGCACAGTAGCTTGCAGTTAAAACAGTAAAACATTTTTTTCTCTGTAATATAATTGCAGTTGCCTGGCCTGCCAGTCTGTGTCAGGCCCACAGAGTGTACTGTGCCCACTGCCAGTGCCCACCACTCATATCTGGTGGCACAGTAGCTTGCAGTTAAAACAGTAAAACAATTTTTTCCCTGTAATATAATTACAGTTGCCTGGCCTGCCAGTGTTTGTCAGGCCCACAGAGTGTACTGTGCCCACTGCCAGTGCCCACCACTCATATCTGGGGGCACAGTAGCTTGCAGTTAAAACAGTAAAAAAAAAATTCCCTGTAATATAATTACAGTTGCCTGGCCTGCCAGTGTTTCTCAGGCCCACATAGTGTACTGTGCCCCCTGCCAGTGCCCACCACTCATATCTGGTGGCACAGTAGCTTGCAGTTAAAACAGTAAAAAAAAAATCTCTGTAATATAATTGCAGTTGCCTGCCAGTGTGTGTCAGGCCCACAGAGTGTACTGTGCCCCCTGCCAGTGCCCACCTCTCATATCTGGTGGCACAGTAGCTTGCAGTTAAAACAGTAAAAAAATAATCTCTGTAATATAATTGCAGTTGCCTGCCAGTGTGTGTCAGGCCCACAGAGTGTACTGTGCCAACTGCCAGAGCCCATCACTCATATCTGGTGGCACAGTAGCTTGCAGTTAAAACAGTAAAACAATTTTTTCTCTGTAATATAATTGCAGTTGCTGGCCTGCCAGTCTGTGTCAGGCCCACAGAGTGTACTGTGCCCACTGCCAGTGCCCACCACTCATATCTGGTGGCACAGTAGCTTGCATTTAAAACAGTAAAACAATTTTTTCTCTGTAATATAATTGCAGTTGCCTTCCAGTGTGTGTCAGGCCCACAGAGTGTACTGTGCCCACTGCCCACCATTCATATCGGGTGGCACAGTACCTTGCATGCATAGTAACACTAATCTAAAAAAAAATGACAGGCAGAGGCAGGCCACCCCGCAGGGGCCGTCGTGGTCATGGTGCTGTGATTTCCTTTGGCCCTAGAATAATGTCCAGTGTTCAGATGCCACGTACCCTAAACTCAAAAAGTTATGAGGACATAGTTGACTGGCTAACACAGGACACCCAATCTTCTACAGCTTCCGCTCTGAACCTTGACGCACCATCCTCCTCCAGCTCAGCTTTGGGCACCTCTCAAGTTACCACTCGCCCACCTGCTGCCACCACCAACACTAGCACCACAGCCGCTTCACTTGATCTGTCAGAGGAGTTATTTACACATCAGTTGGAAGAAATGAGTGCAACCATTATTGCCAGAGGATGTAGATAACAGGGATATGTCTCAGTCAGGCAGCATTACACACATGGACGTACGGTGTGATGATGATGATGTTGTACCCGCTGCTGCTTCCTTTGCTGAGTTGTCAGATACAAGTGAAGCGGTTGATGATGACGATGTGTCCATGGATGTCATGTGGGTGCCCGCTCGAAGAGAAGAAGAACAGGGGGAAAGTTCAGATGGGGAGACAGAGAGGAGGAGGAGACGAATTGGAAGCAGGAGGAGGTCGTCGCAAGGAGCTAGTGGCACAGTCAGACAGCATGTATCGGCACCCGGGGTCAGCCAGACAGCACGCCAATCAACGCATGCTGTTGCCACCACCAGAATGCCGTCATTGCAAAGCTCAGCAGTGTGGCATTTTTTTTGTGTATCTGCCTCTGATAACAGAGATGCCATTTGCAACCTCTGCCAAAAGAAACTGAGTCGTGGGAAGTCCAACACCCACCTAGGTACAACTGCTTTGCGAAGGCACATGATCTCACATCACAAACGCCTATGGGATCAACACATGATGAGTACAAGCAGCACACAAACTCAAAGCCACCATCCTCCTCCTGGTCCAGCATCTTCAGCCACGTCAACCACTGCTGTCCTCCTTGCCCCCTCTCAACCACCGCTGTCCTCCTTGCCCCCTCTCAACCACCCGCCACTCCACCTCTCACCTTCAGCAGTTCCTGCTCATCTGCCCACAGCCAGGTGTCTGTCAAGGAAATGTTTGAGTGTAAGAAGCCAATGTCACGGAGTCAACCCCTTGCCCGGCGTCTGACAGCTGGCTTGTCGGAACTCTTAGCCTGCCAGCTTTTACCATACAAGCTGGTGGAGTCTGAGGCCTTCAAAAAATTTGTAGCTATTGGGACACCGCAGTGGAAGGTACCAGGCCGAATTTTTTTTTCACAAAAGGCAATCCCCAACCTGTACTCTATTGTGGAAAAGGAAGTCATGGCATGTCTGGCACACAGTGTTGGGGCAAGGGTACATCTGACCACTGCTACCTGGTCTGCAAAGCACGGTCAGGGCAGGTATATCACGTACACTGCGCATTGTGTAAACCTGCTGATGGCTGCCAAGCATGGAATGCGTGGCTCTGCAGAGGAGTTGGTGACACCGCCACGACTTGCAGGCAGGCCTGCTGCCACCTCCTCTACTCCTCCTACTCCATCCTCTTCGCTAACCTCCTCGACTGAGTCGTCTTCAGCTGCTGCATCTTGCTCCACATCAACTGCACCCCCCCAGCTCCCCAGGGGGTTTTCCACATCCCGGATACGACAGTGTCACGCCGTCTTGGGGTTGACTTGCCTGAAAGCAGAGAGTCACACCGGACCAGCACTCCTGTCCGCCCTGAACACACAGGTTGATCAGTGGCTGACCCTGCACCAACTGGAGATTGGCAAAGTGGTGTGTGACAACGGAAGCAATTTGTTGGCGGCATTGAATTTGGGCAAGTTGACACATGTGCCGTGCATGGCACATGTGTTGAATCTGATCGTACAACGCTTTGTGCATAAGTACCCAGGCTTACAGGACGTCCTCAAGCAGGCCAGGAAGGTGTGTGGCCATTTCAGGCGTTCCTACACGGCCATGGCGCACTTTTACAATATTCAGCGGCGAAACAACATGCCAGTGAGGCGCTTGATTTGCGACAGCCCGACATGTTGGAATTCAACACTCCTAATGTTCGACAAAAAAAAGCCGTCAATAAGTATTTGTATGACCGGGGTGCTAGGACAGCCTCTGCGGAGCTGGGTATTTTTTTGCCACGTTACTGGACGCTTATGTGCAATGCCTGTAGGCTCATGCGTCCTTTTGAGGAGGTGACAAACCTAGTCAGAAGGCACCATCAGCGACATCATCCCATTTGTTTTCTTCCTGGAGCGTGCCCTGCAAAGAGTGCTGGATCAGGCCGTAGATGAGCGTGAAGAGGAAGTGGAAGAGTTGTGGTCACCATCACCACCAGAAACAGCCTTATCAGCATCGCTTGCTGAACCTGCGGCAACGCTGGAAGAGGAGTCTGAGGAAGAGGAGTCAGAGGAGGAATGTGGCTTTGAGGAGGAGGAAGACCAACCACAGCAGGCATCCCAGGGTGCTCGTTGTCACCTATCTGGTACCCGTGGTGTTGTACGTGGCTGGGGGGAAGAACAGACCTTCAATGAGATCAGTGAGGACGAGGAACGGGACATGAGTAGCTCGGCATTCAACCTTGTGCAAATGGGGTCTTTCATGCTGTCATGCCTGTTGAGGGAGCCTCGTATAAAAAGGCTGAAGGAGAACGACCTGTACTGGGTGGCCACGCTACTAGACCCTCGGTATAAGCAGAAAGTGGCTGAAATGTTACTGAATTACCGGAAGTCGGAAAGGATGCAGCAGTTCCAAAACAAGTTAAAAAGTATACTTTACACAGCGTATAAGGGTGATGCCACAGCACAACGGGAATCTAAGAGGGGAAGAGGTGAAAGTAATCCTCCTCCTACCACGACCACGCCGGCAAGGACAGGACGCTTTACAGACGTGTTGTTGATGGAGGACATGCGGAGCTTTTTAAGTCCTACGCATCGCCACAGCCCTTCGGGGTCCACCCTCAGAGAATGACTCGACCGACAGGTAGCAGACTACCTCGCCTTAACTGCAGATATCGACACTCTGAGGAGCGATGAACCCCTTGACTACTGGGTGTGCAGGCTTGACCTGTGGCCTGATGTCACGACCATGGTCATGGTCGTGACTCCTGTACCTGCCTGCAGTTGCCTGCGGTTTTGGTTTTCTTGTCAACCACATGGTGAGGGCTGCTAGTATCTTGCCTCACGTGTGGTTGCCGCTGGCAACATGATTTTATTCCCAGCATAGCAGCCTGAGCTGTTGCTAGGCAGCTTGCTGTGAAGTGCATGCGGTTGCACCTGGCAACCTGTCTTCATAGGTGTGCCTTTTGTACGTGTGGTGTGCACTTTCCCTGTTTGTTGTGCACAAGGTTTCTGTATGTGTGCACTTTCCCTTTAAGTGGCTTCACTACCCTGTCTGGTCTTGGAAGGGTTAATTTCCCTTTCCAGTGTGTGTCTGTGTGGGTGTGGCCACTTGGGCTATTTAGCCTCTGCTGGAAGCCTGTAGCTGAGGGGTACTCCAGGAATGTTGCTGGAGTCATCCTCCTGGTATCATATACCATCTGTTCAGTGAGGGCCACCCTTGCGGTCATAAATACATGTGGTGATGTTATGCTTTATGTTGGTGTTTATTCTTACTGCAGCTATGGATCTGGGTTCCTGTGTGTTTAAGTGTGAGTGCTGTGTCCATTTATGTTTGGTGTGAACATCAGCTTGTGAGCACGGGATCCAGTCAGTGTGTCTGTGGCAGGTAGGTGTGGAAGTGCTTTCACTCACCTGCCATATCCATAGGCTGTGTATGTTTCCCCATTCCTTGCAGCTTAATCTTCACAAACACAGGTATTTTTTCATTCTAAAGAATTTATTTAAGAATGATTTTGACAAATTTCTAGGTCCAGTTTAAAATTCTAAAATTGACCTGACTGTTCAGGGATATTTAGATTGGGATATAAGACTTCAGCATATTTCTATTCAATGAAAAATCATAATAAAAGACACCAGAAGACATTCACTATCACTTCTATTTTTCTATAACAAGGGGAATTCCATGCAGATCTGAATATCAAGGCCAAGTAAAAATTAGTAAATGCAAGCACTGCCATTCCGTTGTCCAGTCACTTGAGAAGATCCCAAGTAGAACAAAATAACTCATCAAAGCTCATTTTCAAAAAAACATGATAAGATTCCTCACCAACTTGTTAAGGTAAAAAAAGGCGAGAAATATTGAAGTAAGGGCTAACATCATTATTTTATTTTTATTAAAGATATATCCAGCTGATTTGGAAAAACAGCCTCTTCATATTTAATATGTTGCTTGTGCAGATTCGTTTAATAGATGGCTCCCTAAATCTCATCTATAGCTTATTAACTTTAATTGTATTTTATTTTTAAACTGCACTAAATTATACTGTGGTAAAGCATGTTAATTGCTCGCAACAAAATTTATGCCATCCCCTGTTCATAGAGGAGTAGTATATCACTATTTAAACAGTATTATTAGCATAGATTACCACAAACAGAGTGAGTAAGAAAAAGAGCATCCATCTTGTATTATTAAATCACAATTAAATCTTAAATAAATAATAACCCTTCACTTTTTATTCACCAGAGTCTGTACATTACACAACATAGCCGATATCCTTCGTTCAATACTTTAAAACAAGTTGCAATATTAAAGCTACCGTAATGGTCTACACAAGGTGATCATATCTGTGTACCTGTAGAGAACAAAATGACTTTATAGTTTTAGCTTCCAACAATGATGTAAACTATAAACTCATGGGGACTGCAATGGGTAACAAAATGTCACCATAGTATGCAAATGTATTCATAGCTGGTCAAGAAAACAAATTTCTTAATGCAGTGCAACATAAACCATACACTAATTCTCTATACCACTGTTTTACAGACAGTGGCTTGGGATTCACATGCGGCTCTTAGGAACTAGACCATTTAAAATTATTATTTCACTATTCATCAATGCATTTGGTAGTAATGAGCGAATCAAAGCTGAATTTCCACATGCTTTGTAGTAACAAATCACATTTTTTCTAAAATGGCTGCTGCACATGTGAGGACATGGAGCAAGGAACTCTGGGAAGGCAGGATCACCCATAATGGCATGCATGCAGCCAATCAGCAGCTAGCCAGCCCTGTGATGTCACAGCCCTATAAATAACAGCAGCCATCTTAGATTCTGCCATTTACCAGTGTACTTAGTACAGGGAGAGACGTCTGCAAGCGCTAGGGACAGTGATAAGAAAGACTTGATTGTGGTGAAAAAACGATTTACAAGTTCAGGGAAAGGATAGGGAGGAATCGTTCCACAGCATTTGTGTAGAAAAGGGTTTAATAGGGGAGGTTACAGACTGGGTAATAGGAACAATCCTAATACACATTGCTGCACTGACTGGGGATCCAAATTGCCATTATACAGTTCTGTCATTCCAGCAAACCATTCTTGTTATTGGGGTGCAAGTGCTATTCTGTTTGATACAGCCATTAACAGGGTTTATTACAAGGAAATATTTCTAGAGTATGTCTTATTTTCCCTTGTGCGGTGCAATTATATATTCTAAAGCCCTGTTTGCCGTGTATTAGTGGCGAAATAAAAATATATTTGCCATTCAGCGTTGCACTTATCTGTTGAAAACCCTTATGTGTTGTGTAAATGTGGAAAGGCACAGTTTTCTACACCACTATAAAGGCTCTCACATTTCAGCAATCGATCAAATTAAAGAATAATAGTTCCCCCCAATGCTGTACATTTTTTTTAGAAACTTCTACCAACTTGACCTGCTCCACATAAAGGAAACTCCAGCTGATACCCTTTCTTAAACATATCGTCATAAGCAGGGCAATAAATACCACTGGTCTGATATAGAACTAATTATTCATTTTACTACAATGTGTACTACAAAATTACTAGCTTAGAAAAAAATATACTTTTGTGTTGCAACAAATAAATTAACTCTCTTTCCAAAAGAAGAAAAATAATGTAACAGCAACACTACCTCTTGGAAGGGAGCTATCCTATGTCAATAACCAATAAGCGTTTACCCTTCTATGTATATATGACCCAATATCAGAATAATTGGAACCAATAATAAAGAATATATGGATCAAAGTTTCACAAACCGTAATTCCACCACTCCATATATATTCAAATAATCATAATTTTTTATTAAACATTTCATAATTACAAAAATCTGGCTTCACATAATTAAGAACATTTAAAATCTCATGGGCATCAGGTGTATGGTAACATTAATTCCTCTATATGCAAGTGCAAAAATATATCCATAGGGTAGTATAGTCAGTGCATATATAGGGTGTTATTACTGACCACAGTATAGAAATATCAGAGTATCAGTATTGCTGATATTATACCATGCTATACCAAAATACCATATAAAGTTAGCATAATGCATTCCTTACTAACCCAAATGTAAACCACACCACCGCCAGACCGTACCCCTATGTCAATGACTGACCTTTTAAGCAGGCCTTGAAACTAAATTTAGGATTATAGACAGGCCAATACCCTATCTGCCTACAGCTGTTTCACTTTGCTATGAACTGATAAAAGCCAATCAAAGTATTAGTTTAGCTTAGTAAGTGGCCTGTCATTCTGATTGCACCATTTTTCCAAGAAAGCTGTGCCTCTAATGCCACCTCTTGGCAGTATGACCTTTAAACAGTCTTTGAAACATAATAGGATTAGACCAAACCAGTAACTCACCTGCAGACAGCTGTTTCAGGGTGATCGTCCTTTATTAGTGCAGAGTAGAGGAATATTTTGGTTGGTAGGCACTCTCCATAAGGAATAATAGCACCCCCATATACCCAACAGAGGTATCTCACCTAGCCAAACTAGTTTTCTGTTTTGCACCAATGTAGCACAGTTATCTGAAACAGCTGTCTGCAGATGACTTTCTGGTTAAGCTATAAGCTATAATTCAAGGCCTTCAAGACTTATAGGATAGTGAGATGGATTTAGGGGATACTATTTCTCGTTATAGACAGTGCCTAGTAGGCATAAAGAGTCTTATAGGCCAGACAATGCTCCTCTGAGAAAAAAATAAGTTATGCTAATTAATATCTCTATTTCCAAAAAACAAACAAACTGAACCTCTGATGCCAACCTATGTAAGATAGCCATCCTATCAGTCATTGCTTGCTTTTTTATTTTTTTAAATAGAGTTTAAGGGATAACTTGAATAATAGCTATGCCAGTAACTCATTTGCAGACAGCTCTTTAAGGTTGATTGCTTCTCATCTATCCAGAGTGGAGAGAACTGACTTAACTGGGTGAGAGGCCTTTATCAGGATTCGGAGGACGATACTACTTCTCCCTATGGAGAGCAAAAACACGACAATCGAGGTGGTCCCACAGATGCTCAATTGGGTTCAAGTCCGGAGAATTAGGGGGCCAGGGTAATACCTTTAAGTCTTGGTTATGCTCTCCCAACCAATGTCGACTGTCTTGGTCATGCTCTTCCAACCAATGTTGACATTTCTAGCCATGTGCCCTAGGGAAGACAAACAGCATGTATGGGTGTACGCAATCTTCAAGGATGGATTCATACCCAAATCTGTAGAGGATGCCTTTCACATAGATGGGTGGGCCAAGAGAATGCAACAAAAACATTCCCCAGACCATATTACTGCCACCACTAGCTTCTGTTCTTCCTGCAATGGTTGTAGGGCACCTGTTCTCTGTTTCTCACATGACATGCCAACATCCATCTGTTTGATGAAGCAGAAAACGTGAATCATCAGAGAAAGTAACCCTTTGACACCTCGCCTTTTCTGACGAGGTGCACTGACCATTCATCTGCTTCGAAGACTCATAAGCAGTGGGGAACTATTCTTTTAGACATCTGGTAGCCCCATGGTTCATTTTGGCGGTGCGCTGCTCCACTGCAGCATGTCAGTCTGCCCTCTTAGAACTTCATAGCGGATGTTCACCTCTCACATAAAAGGCATGAGGTGCACAGCAGTTTCCATGTCTCTATTCGAAATGGTGCCATTTGTCCACTCACGATACAATTTCAACACGGCAGCACGTGAACAGTTCACAGTTTCAGAAATGCTTCCACCTTTGGCCTAAAAGCTACACACAGTGACAACATTAAACAGGGCATAGCTTTTACTATTTCATTTGTGATTATTTTTCTAATAGAAGTGTGCAAAATAATGCAAATTGCCATTAAACATTGGCTTAATTGTTATAGTTGATTGTCTAAGCACTCAATAATGTACTTTTGCAATCTATATTGCATTCAAGCTTTTTTCAAAGCATGAGATACACAACATTATAAGCATTAATATGCAATTAATAGTTTTTGTCTGTCTGCTAATAGTACATTTTATTGATATAAAGTGTATGCCAGTATTTACGGTTCCACTTCAGTATGTATTACACATTTTAGAATTCGTTGGTTGCACTTCAGTGGCAGGTAATTTACTTTTATAATGCCATTAATAAAATAAGTCTTGTCTTTGCTCTGGCACGTACATTAGACGTGTGAAGACATTGAAATTAAAATGCTTTAGAAATCTAAATTTGAGGAAAAAAATTACTGTTCTATTTGTGATAATCTCTTTTCTTATGTCAAATGCTCTCTTTGCTTTATAAGCTAACATCACAAAGAGTCGACCAGCTACAGTGTTTAAATGTAGATTCTTTTGTAATGCATTTCATAGAAGGAGCATAAAAAAATGTAGTGAAGTATAAAAAGAAAGATTGCCAAGATAACCAAGACAACTGTCACAAAGTACCATCCATTAGAGTAAATAAAGAATTCCTCTTGAAAGAGCTATTGAATAATTGATACAGCATATGATTACATGGTAGGGCATGCTGTCACACCAGCAATACATTTTGTACTGATTGTGAATTTGCAGTGACTGCTTAGTTCGGCATGGTTCATAATTTATTGGAAATAGGAAATAATGAAAACTGTTAACTTAATTGAATTTAAAGAAGACAGAAATTAAACATTTAAAGGCAGTCACTGTATTCCGAAGGTCTTAGTACATTCTTTTTTTTATAAAAGTTGTATATGTAACCATCACAAAGTTACACTGTAGCTTTTTTTTTTTGTAAAGTTTACCACATGTATTAGAGAATTGCAAACAGTGTATAATAATTTCATAATATACTTTGTAGAAATTAGTAGCTGGAGCACTGTGATAATTGAGTAAGGAAGTTTCCAGCCATTTGTATATTTTTGAAATTTAGCACATTATGTATAGAGTAATGGAAAAATGAATCCAGACAGTGAAGGAGGCAATATGGAGAATCACAAGACATTAGAAAGAGCCTGGTATCAGTGGCGTGCTAAGGGGGTGCAGGGAACCCTCATCGGATGCCTGCTGTCAGAGGGGTGCCAGAGCCTAGAAGCAATGAGTGCTTCCATCAATAGAGATGGAAGAGCACTGGGAGCTGCAGTCCTGTCACTCAGCTCCCCGCGCTCCTCCCCTCGCTCCTCCCGGCCGGCAGTGCACTGAATGATGAAGCAGGGAGACTTCTCCCTGCTCCACCATTCAGCTTGCAGGCACAGATTGTGCTGCTGGCCGATGTGGGAGGAGCCTGCATCCTGGCAATCTGCTTAAGCTCCTCCCACACAGGGCTGCAGAGTGATATGTGTCTGTAGGTGAGAAAGGACTGTGAGCTTCAGGAACGGGACAAGGTGAGTAGTTATTGTATTTTGTTTTTGTATTTTTTTAACAGAGGGGGCATAGAGGGCATTTATACCATGGATGGGACACAGAGGGCATTTATACCATGGAGGGGGCACAGAGGGCATTTATACCATGGAGGGGGCAAAGAGGGCATTACTTCTACACAGGGGCACAGAGGGATTTACTACTGTGAAGGGGGCGCAATGGGCATTTCCACTACAAAGGGGCACAGACGGGATTACTACTGTGAAGTGGAACAGAGGGCATTATTACTGTTATGGGGCACAGTGAGGGCATAACTACTCTGAAGGGGCACATAGAGGGCATTTCAACTGTGAAGGGAGCTCATATAGGGCATTACTACTGTGAAAGGGGCACAGAGACGGCACAACTACTGTGAGGGGGCACAATGTGGACATAGCTACTGTGAAGGGGGCACAATGAAGTGATAAGTACTTTAAGGGGGCACAATGTTGGTATAACTACTGTGAAAGTTGTACAGTGATGGCATAAATACTGTGAGGGAGCACATATCGGGACAAAGCAACTGTGACGGTTGTACAGTGAGAACAATACTACTGTGAGGGGATACAAGTATTGGGGGTCTGGGGTGCCAGAGAAAGCACCCGCACCGGGTGCCAAACACCCTAGGCACGCTACTGCCTGGTATTAACTGCATCTACAGACAACCCTATTAAGCCTATTTATCAAACTTGTGTAAAGTAGAACTGACTTAGTTTCCCATAGCAACCAATCAGATTCCACCTTTCATTTTTCATAGCTTCTTTGGAAGCTTGATAAATCTACCCCATAGTTATTTTGGGGAGTCTAAAGGGGGTACTATTAATGTTTGGGGGCACTAAGAGGAGCATTGTAACTCTGTGGGGCTGAAAGGGTGCACTATTACAGTTTAGGCGCATTAAGAGAAACACTGGTATTGCCTAGGACCTAAAGTTGGCAATATTACTGTTTGGATGGACAAAGAATATCATGGTTTCTGTTTGGGGGCATAAAGAGGAACACAGTTATTGTTTAGAAGGACTTAAAGGAGAACAGTTATTGTTTGGGTCTTAAACTTGTTTTTCCATTAAAATATTCTACAGTAAATCTTTTAAACCAGCACCTGGATCTGCATATTTTAATGAATTAATTAAAATTTTTGTATAGCCACTGTTATTCGATAAAATTTATCTTTATCACATCACTTTATTTTCCTTAGTACTCTGACCATGCACCTGAGGTGGACACTCATGCTCAGTTTTATCCTTTAACTGCGACCAATAATATGACAATAGAAAATGTGACAGTAAGAGAGAGAGAGAAGAACATGCTCCTAAACTGCCAACCTGAAATAAAATTAACAAGCAATTGGAGCTCTGAAAGGGGAGATATTTAGATCTATGTGAGATACAGGGCTATTTCTAGCTTTGTTAAAAATAAATTCTCAAGTACTATATTATGTCTGACTTGAATTTTTTATTTTTACGATAACCAGGCAGCAACAGCTTTAAGGGTACAATATTGCTGTGTGCAGAACAAAACGAGGTACTATCATTGTGTGGAGCAAAAAATTGGTGCATTATTGCATTCTGGGGCACTATGAATGATGAATTTGCGCAGAGTGAGGCCTCATGCACACGACAGTATTTTTTCACGGTCCGCAAAACGGGGTTCCGTTGGTCCGTGATCCATGACCGTTTTTTCGTCCGTGGGTCTTCCTTGATTTTTGGAGGATCCACGGACATGAAAAAAAAGTTGTTTTGGTGTCCGCCTGGCCGTGCGGAGCCAAACGGATCCGTCCTGACTTACAATGCAAGTCAATGTGGACGGATCCGTTTGACGTTGACACAATATGGTGCAATTGCAAACGGGTCCGTCCCCCATTGACTTTCAACAGGAGTTAATATACCATAGGATCGGAGTTTTCTCCAATCCGATGGTATATTTTAACTTGAAGCGTCCCCATCACCATGGGAACATCTCTATGTTAGAATATACCATGGGATTTGAGTTAGATCGTGAAACTCAGAACCGACAGTATATTCTAACACAGAGGCGTTCCCATAGTGATGGGGACGCTTCAAGTTAGAATATCCTACAGGGGGCTGTGATCCGCACAATTAACCCCTCAGGTGCCGCACCTAAAGGGTTAATTGTGCGTATCATAGCCGCCTGTAAGTGATCAGGTGCTGCCAGGCAGGAGGGGGCCAGACCCCCTCCCTCCCCAATATTATATTTATTGGTGGCCAGTGCGACCTCCCCTCTCCCCCCCCAGTTAAAATCACGTTTCGAATCCCCCATCATTGGTGGCCAGTGCGGCCTCACATCTCCCCCCCTTGTTAAAATCACGTTCCGAATCCCCCATCATTGGTGGCCAGTGCGGCCTCACATCTCCCCCCACTAGTTAAAATCACGTTCCGAATCCCCCATCATTGGTGGCCAGTGCGGCCTCACATCCCCCCCTTAGTTAAAATCACGTTCCCCCATCATTGGTGGCAGTGGAGAGTTCCGATCGGAGTCCCAGTTTAATCGCTGGGGCTCCAATCGGTAACCATGGCAACCAGGACGCTACTGCAGTCCTGGTTGCCATGGTTACTTAGCAATTTTTAGAAGCATTATGCTTACCTGCGAGCTGCGATGTCTGTGACCGGCCGGGCGCTCCTCCTACTGGTAAGTGAAAGGTCTGTGCGGCGCATTGCCTATAGCGATCGGAGTCCCAGCGATTAAACTGGGACTCCGATCGGAACTCTCCACTGCCACCAATGATGGGGGAACGTGATTTTAACTAGGGGGGGGGGGAGATGTGAGGCCGCACTGGCCACCAATGATGGGGGATTCGGAACTTGATTTTAACAAGGGGGGGGAGATGTGAGGCCGCACTGGCCACCAATGATGCGGGAACGTGATTTTAACTAGGGGAGGGAGATGTGAGGCCGCACTGGCCACCAATGATGGGGGATTCGGAACGTGATTTTAACAAGGCGGGGGGGGGAGATGTGAGGCTGCACTGGCCACCAATGTCTTTAGCACTATTGCTAAAGACATATTTAGATGTACCTTATATGCATTGCTATGAAACATACAGGGAGTGCAGAATTATTAGGCAAGTTGTATTTTTGAGGATTCATTTTATTATTGAACAACAACCATGTTCTCAATGAACCCAAAAAACTCATTAATATCAAAGCTGAATATTTTTGGAAGTAGTTTTTAGTTTGTTTTTAGTTTTAGCTATTTTAGGGGGATATCTGTGTGTGCAGGTGACTATTACTGTGCATAATTATTAGGCAACTTAACAAAAAACAAATATATACCCATTTTAATTATTTAATTTTAGCAGTGAAACCAATATAACATCTCAACATTCACAAATATACATTTCTGACATTCAAAAACAAAACAAAAACAAATCAGTGACCAATATAGCCACCTTTCTTTGCAAGGACACTCAAAAGCCTGCCATCCATGGATTCTGTCAGTGTTTTGATCTGTTTACCATCAACATTGCGTGCAGCAGCAACCACAGCCTCCCAGACACTGTTCAGAGAGGTGTACTGTTTTCCCTCCTTGTAAATCTCACATTTGATGATGGACCACAGGTTCTCAATGGGGTTCAGATCAGGTGAACAAGGAGGCCATGTCATTAGATTTTCTTCTTTTATACCCTTTCTTGCCAGCCACGCTGTGGAGTACTTGGACGCGTGTGATGGAGCATTGTCCTGCATGAAAATCATGTTTTTCTTGAAGGATGCAGACTTCTTCCTGTACCACTGCTTGAAGAAGGTGTCTTCCAGAAACTGGCAGTAGGACTGGGAGTTGAGCTTGACGCCATCCTCAACCCGAAAAGGCCCCACAAGCTCATCTTTGATGATACCAGCCCAAACCAGTACTCCACCTCCACCTTGCTGGCGTCTGAGTCGGACTGGAGCTCTCTGCCCTTTACCAATCCAGCCACGGGCCCATCCATCTGGCCCATCAAGACTCACTCTCATTTCATCAGTCCATAAAACCTTAGAAAAATCAGTCTTGAGATATTTCTTGGCCCAGTCTTGACATTTCAGCTTGTGTGTCTTGTTCAGTGGTGGTCGTCTTTCAGCCTTTCTTACCTTGGCCATGTCTCTGAGTATTGCACACCTTGTGCTTTTGGGCACTCCAGTGATGTTGCAGCTCTGAAATATGGCCAAACTGGTGGCAAGTGGCATCTTGGCAGCTGCACGCTTGACTTTTCTCAGTTCATGAGCAGTTATTTTGCGCCTTGGTTTTTCCACACGCTTCTTGCGACCCTGTTGACTATTTTGAATGAAACGCTTGATTGTTCGATGATCACGCTTCAGAAGCTTTGCAATTTTAAGAGTGCTGCATCCCTCTGCAAGATATCTCACTATTTTTGACTTTTCTGAGCCTGTCAAGTCCTTCTTTTGACCCATTTTGCCAAAGGAAAGGAAGTTGCCTAATAATTATGCACACCTAATATAGGGTGTTGATGTCATTAGACCACACCCCTTCTCATTACAGAGATGCACATCACCTAATATGCTTAATTGGTAGTAGGCTTTCGAGCCAATACAGCTTGGAGTAAGACAACATGCATAAAGAGGATGATGTGGTCAAAATACTCATTTGCCTAATAATTCTGCACGCAGTGTATAGGAGAATAGAGCACTAAAAACCTATTACATCTGGTGATACCTTTTTTATCAGATGTAGACATTCTCTTTCCTCATCTTCTCCATTTCAGCCGTGTCTTGTTTCTGCAGAGATTGCCGCAGAAACATCTTAGGTTTCTCACTTTTCCATCATCCCTCCTTCTTGGTGCCTGAAAATTTTTATCCTGCTTCTTCCCTCAATTCTGTGCCCACTGTCCTCAATGTCCACAAACACTGTACTGCAAAAATAATAGTGCCATACAGACAGGGGCGGGCTGGGCCGGGGGGCAGGGAGGCAATTGCCCCCCAGGCCGCCCTAAATAAACGGCCGCTGGGCCGCCCGTCTTAAAAAAAAAAATATATATATTTTTTTTCTCTTCAGGGCCGCACCGCCGATCATCACCACAGGCGGCGCGGCCCTGGATGTCATTGCGGCCGTGCTGTGTGTGTGCTGTGGGGCAGGGGAGGGAGAGGCGTGTCCCTCCCCTGTTCTTCTGATAGGCCGCAGGCACTAATGCCTGCAGCCTATCAGAGGCCGGCTCAGGCAGAGCGATGACGTCATTATCATCGCGACGCCTGAGCCCGGCAGCACACAGCAGGGACACAGGCCAGAAGAGGCTTGCATCGCTGCTGATGGAGGTAAGTATTAGTGTTTTTTTTTTCTTCTTTGCGGGGGGCTGGCACTATGGGGGGGGGATCTGGCACTATAGGGGGGGCTGGCACTATGGGGGTGGGCTGGCACTATGGGGGGGATCTGGCACTATGGGGGGGATCTGGCATTATGGGGGGATCTGGCATTATAGGGGGGGGATCTGGCATTATAGGGGGGATCTGGCACTATGGGGGGGGATTTGGCACTATGGGGGGGATCTGGCACTTTGGGGGAGCTAGCACTATGGGGGGGGGATCTGGCACTATGGGGGGGGGGATCTGGCACTATGGGGGGGGGGATCTGGCACTATGGGGGGGGGGGATCTGGCACTATAGGGGGGCTTGCACTATAGGGGGGGCTGGCACTATGGGGGGGGGGATCTGGCACTATGGGGGGGGTCTGACACTATGGGGGGATCTGGCACTATAGGGGGGCTGGCACTATGGGGGGGGATCTGGCACTATGGGGGGGAGCTGTCACTATGGGGGGGGAGCTGGCACTATGGGGGGGAGCTGGCACTATGGGGGGGATCTGGCACTATGGGGGGGCTGGCACTATGGGGGGGGATCTGGCACTATGGGGGGGATCTGGCACTATAGGGGGCTTGCACTATAGGGGGATCTGGCACTATGTGGGGGATCTGGCACTATGGGGGGGGCTTGCACTATAGGGGGAGCTGGCACTATAGGGGGGCTGGCACTATGGGGGGGATTTGGCACTATGGGGGGGATCTGGCACTTTGGGGGAGCTGGCACTTTGGGGGGGATCTGGCACTATGGGGGGGGCTTGCACTATAGGGGGATCTGGCACTATAGGGGGGGATCTGGCACTATGGGGGAGCTGGCACTATGGGGGAGTTAGCACTATGGGGGGGCACTATAGGGGGAGCTGGAACTATGGGGGGGCTGGCACTATGGGCGGAGCTGGCACTATGGGGGGAGCTGGCACTATGGGGGGGAGCTGGCACTATGGGGGGCTGGCACTATGGGGGGCTGGCACTATGGGGGAGCTAGCACTATGGGGGGGCTGGCACTATGGGGGAGCTGGCACTATGGGGGAGCTGGCACTATAAGGGGGCTGGCACTATGGGGGAACTGGCACTATAAGGGGGATGGCACTATGGGGGGGGGGCTGGCACTATGGGGGGAGCTGGCACTATGGGGGGAGCTGGCACTATGGGGGGGGAGCTGGCACTATGGGGGCATTTCTTGCTGGCACATTATGGGGGGCCCCATGGGGGAGAGGAGCACTATGGGGGTATCTAGGGGCTCTAAAGGGGCTTTTTTTTTTTTTATTGGCACATTCTGGGGGGCACTATAGGGGAGAGCAGCACTATGGGGCATCTGGTGTTACTATAGGGGCATTATTTGGGGGCACTATGGGGAAGTGGGGGCTCTAAAGGGGCCTTTTGTATTGGAACATTATGGGGGGCACTATGGCATTTGGTAGCACTAAGGGGGCATTTTTTACTGGCACATTATGGCAGGCACTATAGGGGAGAGCGGCACTATGGGGCATTATTTGGGGGCACTATTGGGGCATATGGTGGCACTAAGAAGGGGAATTTTTTTACTGGCACATTGTGGGGGAGAGGAGCACTATAGGGGCATCTGCTGGGGGCACTAAGGGGCATTTTTTTACTGGCATATTATGGGGGACACTATGGGGAAGGGGGAGAGGAGCAGTATGAGTGCATTTACTGGGGCACTATATAGGGGTATTTTATACTGGCATACATTATGGGGACATTAGCTCAACTGCAGGCACTAAGCGGGGGTATTTCATGTACTGTCATATTATAGGGAAAATTAGTACTACTAGGAGGTATTATGGGGAGCTTTACTACTACTGGGGGGCTATGAGGAACATGATTACTAGGGCACTATAGGGGCATTATTACTACTAAGTGTGCTCTGGCAGAGAATTATTTCTATTGGTGGGATTTTGGGGGGCACTGTTACTTTGGGGGCACCCTGGCATAGTATCAGCTTAGCACAATTATTTTTGGGGGACATTATCTTTATACTATTAGTGTCTGAGCGCAGTTATTTTTTAGAGCACTGTGTGCCAATAATTGTTTAAGGGGGCACTATCTGTGTGGTAGTAGTATTCCCAGGGGTACTGTTTCTGCAGTATAGTATTGGGGGTGGCAGGAAACTAATGTCTGTTTCCCAATCTCTGCAGAGACGGGAGATGGCAGAAAAATCATCATGGCAGTCTGGTCTGAATGGAGAAGATGAGGAAAGAGAACGTCTACAACAAAGGTGACATCACTGGATGTAAGAGGTATGGGGCGCTATGTAGGAGAGGAGATGCTCCGGCTCCTCCCCCTGCCATTTGCAGAAGGAGGATTCAGAGCTGGGTGAGGACGACGAAAGGGGGCAGCAGGCCACGGGCGGGTGGCAGATGTTGGGGGGGAACCACAGGCCTTGAGCAGGATCTGGGAGGGAGGAGAGCGGAGGAGCTTCCTGGCTGTAGCTTGTTGTATAAGCAGGCAGTGCAGCCAGGACAGACCCTCCCCTCTCCGTATGATGTGTAGACAGGCCGCAACTATAGAATGTCAGCTGTACAGTGTGTGTTGGGAGTGGCCTATTATATGTAGGAGGGGCTTCTAATAATGGGCGGGGCTAAAAATGGGCCACTTGACTGGATTTGCCCCCCAGGACTAAGGCTGCCAGCCCTCCCCTGCATACAGACAGTTCTCTTATAGTAATAGTGCTACCCAAAGTCCTTCCAATAAAAATAATTCTCTCCCAGAGTCTCCTTATTAGTAATATTGCCCCTACAGTGCCCCCAAATAGCAATAATTTTCATCAAGAGTGCCTCAATTAGTAGTAATGCACTCTATATTGTGCCCAATAACATTAATGCCCCCACAATACCTTAGTAGTAATAATGCCATTATAGAGCCCTCAGTAGAAATAAGGTTAATCTATAAAACTCCCACAGTAGTAATAGGGCCTTTTAGAGTGTCCCCAGTAGTTATAATGCTCCCAATAGCTCGCCCAGTATTTGTAAGGCCTTCAGTAGTTTTCATACCCCCTGTGTTAGCCCCAAAAGTTAAAATGCCCTAGTAGTTTCCCCAGTGTTGATAAGGCCCCCTATAGTGCCACCATTAATTATATGTTTTCCCTGTCATTATAATGTCCCTTTGTAGTGTCCACAGTATTTAAAGCCCCCTGCAGTTATAGTGTCCACAGAACTTATAATGTCCCCCTGCAGTGCCCCCTGTATTTATAATGCTCCACCTGCTGTGCCCTCTGTAGTTATAATGCCCCCCTCTAGTGCACCTAATATTTATAATGCTACCCCTGAGAAGGTATAAAGCATCCTGCGGTTCAACCTGTACTTATAATATCCCTCAAGTAGTGCCACCAGTATTTCTAATGCCCCCTACAGCGCATCTCGTAGTTCTAATTCTCCCTACAGTTATAACCTCCTGTAGTGCCCCCTGTATAAAAATTCACCCTGTAGGGCCAGTATGTATAATGCCCCCCATAGTGCCCCCTATATTATAACTCCCCATGTAGTGCTGGTATTTTTAATGCTCCCCCCAATAGTGTCCTAAAAAATATACTAACCTGATTATCGCTGCATGTTGCTATTTGCAATGCAGGCCACAAGCCTTTTCCAGCCTATTGCCCGAGTTGCCATGTCCCAGCACAGGTGGTAGTTATAATATCACCGCAACCTCTTGTGCCATGTCTCAGGTGGTGTGATGATGTGACCACAAATGTTGGCGCCAAGATGCAGGCATTCATAACCACTTTATTATACCACCTGAGACCCGACACCAGCCTGCACCATTCTACTCCTTCGTAGGCTCCAGGCCTAGTGGCCTGGGACCTATATGGTTGAACGGTGGGGATTGGAGACACAGGTTATCTGCTGCTTGAGGTGAGATTATCATCCAGTTTCATGGCAGATGCAGCCCTTGTCTTGATGTATTTATTTTGGAGGGTGGCAAAATATTTATTTGATTAGACCCTAGCAGAGCTGAGAAGGAAGCTGGAGTAGCAGGGAAGCTTTAGGGGCCCAGGTCCAAAATTTGTTCTGGGGCCCATAGAACTAGCTTAAAGGCAAATTATATCCTACATGTATAGTGGTCACAGATTTGTATAGACAAGTAAAACGATCAGTGAACATCTTATGTTTTGTTTTGTTTTGCTATTAAAAGTCATTGTACAATACATTGGAATCTCAGTCCATAGAATAAGGTAAGTAATATAATTAAGGACATTTTTCTAACACTTGATCAAACGCTTCAATATTGACCAAATTAGAATGTAAAATTTGACCTGTGTTGGTATGCTAGCTACTTTAACATTTTGGACACTTAGGTGAACCTATTGCATGTAAAGGTGAATATGCTATGAATATGTCATTCAGTCAGCAACCATAATTGAACTTACAGTATGCTTTTGGTCAGGAGTAAGGTACCTTAGAGAGCCAGCAGAACATGTCATCTGATCTGCATTCTGCACTATTGTTGCTGTTAAATGTGACAGGGACTTGTCAAACAAACATATGGACAGAGGCTGTTATAGCTTGGCTAAGATCTCTATTGATCTCTAATATAAAAGAAAAAATCCTGAAACACTAAATTCATTAAAAGTGAACCACAGTCAAAAATGTTGTGGTCATATATTTTTTGCATAGATGAACATTTCTAAACAGAAATATAAATAAAAAAGAAAATATAAATCGTCTTTGCATAGATATCGCAGGCAATGTAGACACCTATAATGTCTCTCACATTATCTATAAGTGAATCGAATTTTGGACAAAAGCATAGTTCTGGATCTACTATACTTATGATAAACAGGATTAAAGACTAAATAAGAACTAACTGTTCTAATATAAAACAAAGATAAAGTAGCAGAAAATCACCTAGAACCAGTGCACATGGCTATAGACAGAAATTGATGTTTAGATCGATGTACCCTGTGATTTTCAGTGGTACTAGGAAGGGTCATCAATTTTAAAATAAACCACGGCACTCTGAGTTCTTTAATATGAATTTCTTATTTTATTTTTAATCCATCCTGGGAGAGTAATATTAAGTCACTGGCCAATGTTTCGATCCAACCTGGACCTTGTTCACGGCCTGATATAGACAAAGGTACAAGACATAAGAAAAAGGTCTTTTTGAAAGGGAATTACAGATGAATTTACAATAGAAGACAATGTAAAATATTACATGATGCCATAGCGAAGAGAATAATCTAATTATTCTAATTATATAGTCATATACAGTAAAGGGCATTATTGTGGGAAATTAATGCAATGGTAGTTCCATAGATCTTAGGATTTCCCATGGTAGTGGACAGGAGACCATCTTGAGACAGGGGTAATATGGACCACGGAGATGCCTGTTGATTTGAAATGACATGATGAAACCACGAGTAGAAATAGTGTCGGCCTTTTATCTAAGGGGCTCTCATTCTGCCCATACGGCAATCTACGCCAATTCTCTCTTAAACAGGAACTCAATAGATTCTACTGATCCCTTACATTAAAAGCCCACTTTTCGCAACATACCACATCAACACCACCCTATACATCCTCTACTACTTTATACATTCAATCACTAGGCCTCAAAAATAAAAGCTATTTCTCCCAAAACTTATCATCGGGTCGAAGCATTCATTGACCTTGTGGATCGGGAAATTAATAAAAACTCTTCAGCTTTAAAAAGAGGCACTCTACACACTTCATAAAACCATAGTAGTGAGGAACAAAATGCCCTCAAAACACTACAATCAGAAAAAATTCCATTACCATAAAACCGGCTGATAAAGGGGGCGCAATAGTAATAATGGATACCACAGCCTACATTAGGAAAATCCAAAGGCAACCATCAGAAATAATCACTTACGAACAGGTCCAACACAATCCTACATTTCAACGAAAAAGAGACATCACTACTTTTCTCGATCATCACCTCCAAATAGGAACCATCGATAAAGCCACTTACACCTTTCTAACCAATGAAAACCCCATTCTTCCAGTATTTTACATACTACCAAAAATCCATAAAAATCTAACTTACCCACCCGGAAGACCCATCGTAGCTTCCACAGACTCACTGCTTTCACCATTATCCATATTTCTCAAAAAAATATTAACCCCTCTGGTTAAACAAACTCGCTCCTTTCTCCTAGACACTTCCCACTTTCTATACAACATCTCAAGCCTACAAAACATACCCCCTGACAGTATACTTGTGACACTTGACGTCAACAGCCTGTTTACCTCATCTCACACGAGAAAGGTATATAGGCCATCACAACACTGCTTCTTACCTCTGAATTACCCCCATCAGCTCAAACCTTTTGCATACAACTGCTACAATTTGTACTACAACATAACTTCTTTAGGTTTGGGGATAATTTCTATATCCAAAGAAAGGGGACCACGGTGGGCGCGAATGTATCGCCCCCCCCCTTTGTCCGAATGCCTTCTTGGCCAAATTTGAAGATGACTGGATTTACCCCAATAATCTATTCCAAATACATGCCATAATATGGTACAGATACAATGATGATATATTTTGCATTTGGAAGGGTGACCAAAATTCCTTCTCCAATTTCCTCCTTCATATAAATGGCATAGACCAAGACTTACAATTCACTTCTCATACCGATTTACACTGTATAAGCTCCCTAGAGAAAATAGTCATTAAAACACCACATTGGACCCTGACTACCGACTTACATAGAAAACCTACTCTTCTCCATTTCACTAGTTGTCATCCACAGACCACAAAAAATCCCTACCCCGTTCACAATTTCAAAGAGTCTCCAGAATAGTCAAAGATCCTGCTCTCCATAACCAACGTCTCGAAGAAATGTCAGAAAAATTCAAAGAAAGGTGCTACCCAACTTCTTTGCTAAAAAAAAAGAGAACAATTCCTTCCTTCTAATGCATTACATGTCACCAACATCACTCCCCCTCTCCTCTTCCTCCACTGATAGTTACTTAGCACCCCATAACAATACAAAATTAAATACATAATAAAAAAAAACACTGGTCCATCCTTAAAAAATCATATCCAGACATTGCAGAATTCCAAAACCCCATCAGAATGTGCTGCAAAAGACCTCAAAACCTAAAGAATAAATTAGTACAAGCAGACATTGGTCCTCAAAAACCCACGCTAAAACAAGCAACAATGGCACCCAACAAAACGGGAACTTATCCATGTCTCAACTGCGCATAATGCACTAACAATATCAAAGGCAACAGAATTTCCCATCCACATTCAGGCAAAATCTATTACTCAAAAGGCTTTTACACATGTACCTCTATGTCCTATGTTGTTTACCTAATCAGATTTCCATGCAGCCTTGCATACGTTGGTGAAACTACCCAATGTGTACGAGACCGCATTTCCAAACATAAATCCGATATCTGTTGCCAAAAAATAGAACAATCCACCCCACACCATTTGATTTCCGCTAAACATCAAATAGACCAACTCAAATTCCAAAATCTGGAAAAAGTACAGTAGCTCCCGCAAGACGAGGAGGCAACAGGACTGCACGCTTAAAGCAAGGGGAAGCATACTGGATATTTGAACTCAATACCCTCGCTCCATGAGGACTAAACAGAGATTTTGATTTTTGTATTCTATGATTCTCTTTGTTTGGATACTTTATGCACTGTATCATACGATTAGTCAAGCAATTTGTATTACAAAAAAATAATGTTTGCCATTACTAACTCTCTTTCTACCCGTATCTCCATATAGACAATGTGATCGCACACAGCCAGGTAGTATATACCTAAGTAGTAGTAAGAAATAAAAGACTATATAATAAGCACACTATAGATACCCAGTTCACCAACATCCACTAACCGTGTCAATACCTGAGTTATACAATTACACCTCAATTGTTTCCACGATTACTTACATAATTAAACATGCTCATCATTATGCATATCTACTTTCTCCTTTATTCTTCATTTCTCTAATTCTTCATTTTTCAGTTTCTCCATCTTATTTATTATTTATTTATAAACTACACAATTTGGTCCAATATACTTCTCTTCTACAGTTTATTGCTACACACTCCACATACCTACTGCCTCCCTCTATAACAATAAAGTCCAGGCTATTTCAGGCACGGTTGTAAGTAGACTCAACCCAAATTCTGCCTTAGCCCTATTATTGATAGATCTTACACGGATACCGTGTGGCTATAGGACAATTATGATGCATTTGTTCTTGGCCACCAAGTTAGCAATCACAAAATATTGGAAAAGCACTATTATTCCTACTTATTAGGAGGTAGTGAATGCAGTGGAAATAACGAGATTATATGAAAGAATGATATCCCACAAGAACTTCACTCTCAAAAAATATGAAAGTGATTGGGCATCTTGGGCCTCCCTATATCCAATAGCATCCAGGGCGCCAAGATCATGAGGCAGAAGGACTCGGGACACAGAAACAGAAACAGTTACTGTCTAAATGTATGAGCTTGACATTAAGATTGATTTATAAGGCTTGATAATGCTTATGGTAACTCTCTACACTTTATTCCCTATGTTTTCTTTCTGTTGATGAGATGACAACTTTTGAACAAAAACTTAATAAAAACTATTGAACAATAAAAGACCTTTTTCTTATGTGTTGTACCTTTGTCTTTATCAGGCCGTGAACAAGGTCCAGGTTGGACCAAAACGTTGGCCTGTGACATAATATTACTCTCCCAGGATGGAAGAAAAATAAAATAAGAAGTTCATATTAAAGGACTCTGAGTGCCGTGGTTTATTTAGAAATTGATGAAGCGTACCACTGAGCACCGGCTTCATTTTTACCAGGAGTGCCGTTTAACTCTTTCGTCTAACTGTACTAGAAAGGGTCACCTAACACATTCTCCTGCAACGGTCAATTTAACTAAATAAAGTTCTTAGTTTAAGAATACATATGTCCGGCTCATTTTTTCTACCACCTAGCAAGGGGGCTTCATTTTTGTCAATTGATTCACAAGGCATTCTATAGTCCTCTAAGCTAGTTGCCGTGTTAAGTCTTGGCCTTAAAAATTATGAGATGGAACATGAGCAATGTACTATAAACTAAAAGAGCACAAGGAGTTGGATAAAGTAGACATTCCTTTTAAAGCTAGGTATCCATGATAGCACTGCATTACGACCAATTTTTTATTTTTTTTGTAAAATGAAATAATCCACACCATGTATCTCTAATACAGAGATTTCTCTTTCTCTATTTCAAAGATTTGTCAAGATTCTCCTCTGTCCTATATTAGAGGACTATAAAGTGTCTGGTAAAACAATAAAACAAGGTAATTACAAAGTAATACTTTACCTTAACCTGCAGTTAACAACATGCTACCAGGGATCCCATTGATCTCTTTTTACCACATTTTCTTATTTTAGATTTTTTTTTTTATTCTGTTTCCTGAACATGATGAACCTAAAGTGTTTTTTTACAGCATTTAGAGATATTCTTTATAGCTGCCACCATGGGCCATAGACACAATAGACTGGAGAGTAGAGATGGCCTTACATGCAGTGTTTTGCAAGTGTAGGGAGAGGGTGCTGTGTGGAGCAGGGACAGGCTGTTAGGGACACCAAACACTAGCTAATAGGGCCACAAAAGTCATTTTAAGGACTAGTATAGGTGTGCTCTCGATAGGTGTGATACACAGAGGGGTGCGATATACTTATAATATACTTTTATAATGAGTCAAAAACATATAGATCTATATAGTGATCACCTGGAAGTCAGGGGCCTAGGGGCTTACTAGGGCTATTTTTATATAGGGTAAGGTTCCGGATGGGGTCGCTCTTATCAGGGCGGGTGGTGTGTGGTTAGGCTAACAGGGCCAGAATAGCACCCCCCTGTCCTTCAATACCACATCATCATCTAGCCCAGGGATAGATGTTTTTTGCTTTCCCTCCGGGATTCATGGATGTGCACTGGAACCCCCCGGATTGTGGTAGGACATATGATTTCTGATTTAGTACCACCGAGCACCTGATTTAGTGCCGCCGAGCACTTGTTATTGCCTACCACATCTATGCTTTTTGCTTAAAGGGGTTCTGCACTTTGTTTTAACTGATGATCTATCCTCTGGATAGATCATCAGCATCTGATCGGCGGGGGTCCGACACCCGGGACCCCCACCAATCAGCTGTTTGAGAAGGCAGAGGCGCTCCAGCAGCGCCGCAGCCTTCTCGCTGTTTACCGCTGGCCCAGTGACGTCACAACTAGTATCAACTACAGTGGGCGGGGCTCTGTTCACTTGAATGGAGCTTAGCCCCGCCCACGCTAGTTGATACTAGTCGTGACGTCAGTGGGCCGACGGTAAACAGTGAGAAGGCCGCGCCGCTGCTGGAGCGCCGCTGCCTTCTCAAACAGCTGATCGGCGGGGGTCCTGGGTGTCGGACCCCCGCCGATCAGATGCTGATGATCTATCCAGAGGATAGATCATCAGTTAAAACAAAGTGCAGAACCCCTTTAACTTTAATAATTTAATTTATTTTCATTTTGAGGGATACCTTTTCCATTCACACGTCCGCAAAATGGGTCCGCAACTGTTCCGCAATTTTGCAAAACGGGTGCAGACCCATTCATTTTCAATGGGGCCGGAATGTGCATCCACATCCGCATTTGCACATCCGCATTTGCGGATCTGCACTTCCGCATCTGTGCTTCCGTTTTCGCAAAATAATAGAACATGTCCTATTCTTGTCCGCAATTGCAGACAAGATTAGGCATTTTCTATTATAGTGCCGGCGATGTGCGGTCCACAAATTGCGGAATGCACACTGCCGGTGTCCGTGTTTTGCGGATCCGCAAAACACTTACGGACGTGTGAATGGACCCTAATAGTAAAATTATTAAAGGTTACATTTTTTCTTTATGTATATTCTAATGGTTTGCCTTCCTTGTACAATGTTATAATATACTTTCTATGTTAGAAAGTATATTATAGTGCGTTTTGTATTGTGCGGCAGTTGTGTGCGGTTCTGCTGCGATACTGCAGGTATAAAGAGGGACAAGCGTTATTGGAACAAATTTCTACTGGTGTGATATACCAGTCACCCCCCAAAAAAACTGATTGAAGCGGGGTGTTATATATAGATATACTTTCTTTATAGTGCATTTGGTTACTGTATAGTGCATTTGCGCATGCGCGTACGCGAAAGTTATATTGCCGATATTTCGCATTGAAAAAAATAATGAATGGAGATCGCAAATTCGAATAATACATCTGGTATGTCACTGTCCATGTTGTGGGACTATTTGTGCACTTCTAGTAATTATTTCTTGGCTGCAAATATGAGCTGAAGGTTTTTCAGGTTCGCCTGCCATTAAAATGAATGGGACCCGCCGCAAACTTGCAGTTTGCGAACATTTGATCACGTTAGCGCGATCGCATTTGCGAACCGTCCCGGCAGATGTTCGTCCATCACTACTGGAGAGTAGAGATGGCCTTGCGGTTCGCCCGGCAGTCATTTGGGGTGAACTTTGTGCGTTCGCGATTCGCCAAACATGTAAACATATGGCGATGTCTGCCCGCGCCATATTCTTTTGCATTGTGTCAAACTTTGACCCATGACACATCTATAAGGTGGGACAGGATAGTCAATTGAGATGTTTCAGCACATGGACACACCCCCACCCTATCACAGAACCCGATCTGGCAGCCATTTTACATTCTGTGTTTTGCCAGTGTAGGGAGAGGTTGCTTTGTGGAGCAGGGACAGGCTGTTTGGGACACCAAATGCTAGCTAATAGGGCCACAAAAGTAATTTTAAGGACTGGTATAGGTGTGCTATTGATAGGTGTGCTATACTGAGGGGTGTGATATAGTTATAATATAGTTTCCAAGATAGAAAGTATATTATAGTGCATTTGTATTGTGCAGCAGTTGTGTGTGCTTCTGCTGCAATACCGCAGCTATATAGAGGGACAAGCGCTATTGGAAAAAAAACTATTTGCAACGGTTGTGATATACAGTACCTGTTGACCCCCCAAAAAATGATTGAGGAGTCTGATATATCTGCTTCCACAAAATGCTGATTGACGGCTGCGATATACCTGTTGCCACAAATAAACAGGGTGGTGTGATATAACTGTTGAGGGTTGTGATATACCTGCTTCCACAAAATATTGATTAAGGGGTTTGATATACCTGCTTCCAAAAAATATAGTTTGAGGCTTCCACAAAATACTGATTAAGGGGATTGATATGCCTGCTTCCACCAACTACTGATTAAGGTCTGCGATATACATGCTTCCACAAAATACTGATTAAGGGGATTGATATACCTGCATCCACCAAATATTGATTGATGCCTGCGAAATACCTGCTTCCACAAATCACTGATTAAGAATGATATACCTGCTTCCACAAAATACTGATTGAGGTCTGCAATATACCTGCTTCCACAAAATGCTGATTAAAGGGATTGATAAACCTGCTTCCACAAAATACTGATTAAGGGGATTGATATACCGGCTTCCACCAAATATTGATTGAGGCCTGCGAGATACCTGCTTCCACAAAATACTGATTAAGGGGTTTGATATACCTATTTACACCAAATATTGATTGAGGCCTGCAATATACCTGCTTCCACAAATACTACTCTTCTCTAAGGATTTAGGCACATGGTCATTTTGAAAATGACAGGCAGAGGAAGAGGTAGGCCATTCCACAGGGGTGGTAGGGGTCGGCCAGGTGCACCAGGCGGGAGCTTAAGTAAGAAGTGGGAGAAGGCACATGCGATTAATTTAAAGGATGCACCAGAGTTGGTTGAGTGGCTCATTAAGCCTTCCGCTTCTGCACCCCCCTCATCCTACTCACTCTTTGCTGTGTGCACCCCCAAAGACACCATCACCACCATAGCCCCTCCACTTGAGTCTTAGAAATTATTTTCCCATCCATTCCCAGACCTTACAGATGCGTAGCCATTCTTGACATGGGATGAAGAAGAGAAGGCAGCAACGGCCGCCACCCAGCGGTCTGACGACAGTACCCAGATCAGCCCAAGGATGTTGCTGCCTACTCTGACATCTCTAATGTCAGTGGTGGTGAAGATGACGATGATGACGTGTTGATGGACGTCACGTGGGTTCCCACAATAGAGGAAGAGGAGGGGAAGGAGAAGGAGAGATGAAGCAGCAGAGAGGGAGGAAAAGGAGGAGAAGCAGGCAGGGCTCGCAGGGCACAGCAGGCAAAAAGCAGTCTGCAAATCTAGCTTGAGCGAGCCATCCACCATGCACCGACACTTCTGGCGCTCCAAGGATGCCAGCACATGGCTACGCAGTGTGGGCTTTTTTTAACGTGTCAGCTGCTGACAATAGTGTTGCCAACTGCAGCCTGTGCTGTCGAGGCATAGGCCCAGCACTCAACTAGGGACAACCGCCTTAAGAAGGCACCTGGCCTCCCATCACCAAGCCCAGTGGGAGCTACGCCGTTAGAACCCACAAAGCCACACTCCCGGCTCTCCATGTCCTGCCTCTTCTCCTTCACCTCTCTCCTCCCATTTCTCCTCCACTCCACCTTCCACTGTGCCACTGTTGCGTTCATCTGGCAGAAGGCAGGATTCCGTGGCCCAAATGTTCGAGCGTAAAAAGTTGATGACGCCGGATAACCCTCTTTCCCAATGGCTGAACGCTGGCTTGTCGGAACTGCTAGCCTGCCAACGACTGCCATATAAACTGGTGGATTCGGAGGCCTTTAGAAAATTTGTGGCCATTGGAAAACCGCAATGGAAGGTCCCCGGAAGGAAATATTTCTCCCATAAGAGTATCCCAGAGCTATATGGCCATGTTCAGTGGCAAGTGAATATATCTCTGGCACACAGATATGTGGTCTAGCAAACAAGGGACGGGAAGGTACATAACTTTTACTGCCCACTGGGGGAACCTTCGTACGGCCGTCAAGCATGTAACCTTTGGCTCCCATGTGGATTTGGTGTTACTGCCACGGATTGCATGCAGGCCTGCCTTTTCTTCTCCTCCTCCTACTCCATCCTCCGTCTCCTCCTCAGCTGACTTCTCCTTTTCCACTGCTAGCGCCTCTTCCGCTGCGTCCTCCAAGCTCCCCAGAACCTATTTGACGTGCCAGGTGAGATGCTGCCATGCTGTGCTGTGGCTGTCGTGCTTGGAAGGCAAGAGCCACACCGGTCCTGCACTGCTTTCAATAGCTAACCCCGGCCGATCAGTGGCTAACCCCGCTCAATTTGACAGTTGGTCTAGTGGTGTGCGACAATGGTGCCAATCTGCTGAGCATGCTGAAACAGGGCAAAATGACACACGTGCCGTGCATGGCACACGTCCTGAACTTAGTCGTGCAGCCCCAGGGTCCAGACCCCAGGGTCCAGAACGTCTTGCGGCAGGCCAGGAAAATCTCTGGCCATTTTAGAAGAGCTACACGGCCATAGCTCGCCTTGCTGACGTTCAGCGGCGACACCACCTGCCCGTCAGACGTCTGAAAAGGTGACAGCGCGATGCGCGGGAACTCCGCCTTGTATATGTTTGATAGGCTGCTTCTGCAGCAAAGTGCCATTAACGACTACCTGTACGAACTCTGCAGCAGGACAGGTTCTGGGAGCTAGGTTACTTTTCACCGCGCCATTGGTTGCTCATGCGCGACACATGCAGACTTCTGTGGCCATTTGATGAGATAGCCAAACTGTTCAGTCCCAGCCAGGGCGCCATCAGTGACATTGTACCTTACGCCTTCTTTCTGGAGCGTGCATTGCGTTGTGTCATTGATCAAGCCGTCGAGGAGCAGGAGCTGGAAGATGAGGAAGTTGCAATGCTAAATGAATTCCCAGGGGGGGGGCTACTCCATCTGAGACAAGTCTGAAGAGGAGTCAGAGGAGCAAGGTGGCTGGGGGGAGAAGAAGGAGGAGCTAGAAGAGCAGGCTTTAAGGGGGACTTTAAACTTCTTTCAGGGATCCCTGGTGTTGTCCGTGGCTGGCGGGAGGAGACTGAGGATGACATTCTTCTGTGCTAAATTGCTAAAACTTTACAGACCCAAAAGTCCTTTTAAGGACTATTTTGTGTGGCAGCAATATCTATTTTTACAGAGAGCGAGAGAAAACACAGCCGGCTTTGCCACATGTGTCTATGCGATCACTGAGAAGCTTTTAACACTGGTATCCAGAACCTTCACAGTGGTGCTCTTTCGGTAATAGTCGTATTGGTGATATAGATTGCATGAGAAGAAAAGCACCGTGGCACTCACCACTGGTCACAAAATTGCTGTTGCAGTTTATTCTTTAGTTACATGGTATCAGTGGACGCGGACAGAACACAGGTGCATGGATCGGCTACAGCTGTTTTGCGCTGTGTTGCGCTTTGTCAAGCCTCCTGTGATGTAGAGGGGGAGGGGGTTATAAATACATCCACCCCATGTACACATTTAAGTGAAATACAAAACACATGTACTTAAAACCAAATCAAATGAAAACAGCCAAATCATTCTTGTCATTTAACCCCAAAGGTCCCATGGCTTGCGTTCTAATTATCCATGCTGCTTCTCGCTGCAGGAGGATGCGTTTTCTGTCCCCCCCTCTTGTAGGGGTTTGGACTACTTCAATACCCGCACATTTTAAAACTTCACTTCTCCCTGCATGTTCATCATGTATATGTTCAATTAACCTGGTTTCTCCACTTCTGGTTGTGATTGATCTATTATGCTCCCTAAAGCGCATATACAAACACCTGTGTGTCTTACTAATGTAAAACCTCCCGCATGGGCAAAAAATCGCATATACTACATATTGGGTCTTGCAGTGTATAAATTGCTTCACTACATGTCCTACGTTGCCCAACTGCAGGTATTTCTGTTTATATACATGTGCACACATTGAGCAATGTCCGCAAGCAAAATTTCCTTTAGGAGTGTTCCTACCCAGCCAGTTGTCAATTGGACAGGGAAGGTTGCTCCTGACAATGGCATCCCCTATAGTTTTGCTTCTACGAAAGCTGACAATAGGATAATTGTCTACTTTGGCTGCCAGAGAACCATCCCTCTGCAGCATTTGCCAGTTATTTAAAATTTAGAACGCAAGCCATGGGACCTTTGGGGTTAAATGACAAGAATGATTTAGCTGTTTTCATTTGATTTGGTTTTAAATACATGTGTTTTGTATTTCACTTAAATGTAACCAGTGACGTACATGGGGTGGAGGTATTTATAACCCCCTCCCCCTCTACATCACAGGAGGCTTGACAAAGCGCAACACAGCGTGAAACAGCTGTTGCCGATCCATGCACCCGTGTTCTGTCCGCGTCCACTGATACCATGTAACTAAAGAATAAACTGCAACAGCAATTTTGTGACTAGTGGTGAGTGCCGCGGTGCTTTTTTTCTCATGCAATCAATATCTATTTTTAGCGCATCCTGCGCTAAATAGCGTGCAATAGTTAGGCCACTGCAGACAGCAACATCTGCGCTATATCTCCTGTGTAACGTGTGCACATCCCAAAAATATCCGTGACATCCAGTGTACTTTTTCTGTAGATGGTGTCTGCTGCGGACAGTTACATTAGCTGCGCTACATCTGCTGTGTAACGTGTGCACATCCAAAAAATACCAGTGATATCCAGTTTACTTTTTCCGTAGACGGTGTCCGCTGCGGACAGTGACATTAACTGGGGTACATCTCCTGCGTAACATTTCCACATCCCAAATACCTGAGACATTCCCTGTAGTTTTTTATTAGCTACTGGTTACATCAGCTACATTATCTGCGGTATTTCTCCTGTGTAAAGTTTCCACATCCCAAATACCTGTGACATTCCCTATAATTTTTTATTAGCCGCTGGTGACAGCTTTGACATTATCTGCTGTATCAGTCCAAATAGATAACAGGTCGGCACTGCTTCTGAAATTGTGGTGCACGTGTCAGTGGGCTGGCGTCCAAGGAAACAATGTTACAAAAAGACCGGCACTTCGCATGGATGACGATATGTAAGTGAATTTATTGGTCACATATTATATCATAGTGACGCGTTTCAGCACCAGTGAGCTTTCATCAGACTATGTATATACATCTCACATCAATCCTTTAAATAGACAAGTGAAATACAGAGGAACTGACGTCATAAACAAGGCTCCTCCCCTCTCAGAGACGGCAATATGCAATACAATGTAAAGTATATTAAAAGTATATAATTCGATTCATCAGGTCGTTCAATTCCGCTGGAAAGAATAAAATATTTAAAAACGATATACTCAATTATTGTCAAAAAACAAGCAGGATACATCAAAGGAAACAAGATACATTGTATTCACAGTTAAGGCCACTGGGTTCCATCGTTTGCAAACGATGGATCCAATACGCCTCTCTCTTTAATAACAGTTTGCTTCTGTCACCCCCACAGTGGGATAACGGAACACCCTCAATAATTTGATAGCGCAATTGTGCGATATTGTGTTTCTGTTGGTGAAAATGAAAGGGCACAGAGAGTAGTAAATTACCTTTTCTGATAGTAGATTTGTGCTTACTCAGTCTGTCCTTCATTCTCATTGAGGTTTCCCTCACATATAGCAATTTAGTACAGCGAGACGTCTACACGTTGTTGCAACAATGTAAACAAGAAATGTTCCATATACTACATAACTTATCTGTGGAAGAAAAACATGCCCTTGATCATTTGTTAGATGAAAGATCTCTAATATTTAAACCCGCTTTGGGGGGGGGGGGGGGGGAACGACTATTGTTGTCCTTGATAAAGAATATTATGTTACTGAAATCCTGCAACAATTACAGGACAGTAGTACTTACCAGATATTACAAAATGACCCTGTCTACCGTATCAAAGAGATTTTACACAGGGTGGTCGATAAAGCAAAAGAGAATGGAGTTATAGATGCCAAGTTGGGTGACTTTCTTATTAATCAACACCCCATTACTCCTGTTTTTTTATACTTTACCAAAAGTGCATAAGTCACTTACTAAACCTCCTGGTCGCTCTACAAACTCCATTCTCTCTCCTCCTGCTATTCTTCTTGAGAAGATATTAACACCTTTAACTCAACAAGCACCATCGTATATACGCGACACTGGTCATTTTCTGTCTGAGATTGGCTCACTCCAGGTGGACGATGGCTGCATAATGGTCACTCTTGACGTATGCAGCGTTTATACATCAATTACACATGAGAAGGGCATTAGAGCGGTCGCAGGTCTCCTAGACACTAGCTTATTTTAAAAGAATAGAGAGATTTTTATCTAACATTTTTGAGAATAGTACTTGAGCAAAATAATTTTTTGTTTCAAGATTTGTTTTATTAGCAGTGCCGTGGGACCGCGATGGGTTCAAACGTTGCACCGCCGTACGCAACTTCCTATATGGCGCAATTTGAGAGTCAGTTTGTTTACTCTAATTTAATGTATCAGCAACATTGTATATTTTGGTGTCGTTTTATCGATGATATTTTTGGCGTATAGCGAGGCGACGTTCGATCCCTCACGGAATTTACTACATATTTGAATTCCATCTGGGAGGAGCTACAATTTACAGTACATCAAGATATAGACAGAATTTCATTTTTGGACACCTGGGTCATAAAGGGGGCTGATGGTAAGGTAAATACTGATCTATTTACTAAAAGCACGGACAGGAATAGCTTACTCACTTTCTCTAGTAGCCATCCAGCATCCATAAAACAATCCATTTTTCCTATTTTCAATATCAAAGGGTGAAACGTATTGTCAGTAATGTTGATACATGTCAGAAAAGATTAGATGAGATGACTACTAAGTTTAGAATAAGAGGTTACCCCTTAAAATTATTAAAGGTACAGAGAGATAAAGTAGAGAGTGTGCAGGTGGCCAGAAACAAAAAGGAATCACAGATTCCTTTAGTGGTTAAATACCACCCATGGACCCAACGCCTGAGAACTATTGTTAATAAACATTGGCACATTTTATCTAAATCCTACCCACAGATAGGTGAATTTCAAAGACCACCCATGATGTGTTTTAAACGTTCCGACAAACAGAGATAAAATAGTTCGGGCTGATGTGGGTAGTAATAAAATGGAAATGAGACAGAGCACATTGTCTTCTCCTAGACAAAGTACATTTCCCTACCTTAACTGTATAAACTGCTCTAGTGTTATCAAGGGCCCATATTTTTCTCACACACCACACATTCAGGTGAAAAGATTCAAATACGGAGCATGTGTACATGTGATAGTAGATTTGTGATTTCCATTCTTAAGTGTCCCTGCGGTTTGCTAAATGTGGGGGAAACCTCAATGAGAATGAAGGACAGACTGAGTAAGCACAAATCTACTATCAGAAAAGGTAATTTACTACTCCCTGTGCCCTTTCATTTTCCCCAACAGAAACACAATATTGCATAATTGTGCTATCAAATTATTGAGGGTGTTCCGTTACCCCGTGGTGGGGGTTACAGAATCAAACTGTTATTAAAGAGAGAGGCGTACTGGATCCATCATTTGCAAACGATGGAACCCAGGGGCCTTAACTGTGAATACAATGTATCTTGTTTCCTTTGATGTATCCTGCTTGTTGTTTGACAATAATTGAATATACAGTTTTTAAATATTTTTTTCTTTCCAGCGGAATTGAACGACCTGATGAATCGGATTATATCCTTTTTATATACTTTACATTGTATTGCATATTGCCGTCGCTGAGAGGGGAGGAGCCTTGCTTATGACGTCAGTTCCTCTTTATTTCGCTTGTCTATTTAAAGGATTGATGTGAGATGTATATACATAGTCTGAAGAAAGCTCACTGGTGCTGAAACGCGTCACTATGATATAATATGTGACCAATAACTTCACTTACATATCGTCATTCATGCGAAGTGCCGGTCTTTTTGCAACATTATCTGCTGTATGACATCATCAGCTGCTGACATCAGCGACATTATCTGTGGTATATCTCCTGTGTAACGTTTCCACATCCCAAATACCTGTGAGATTCCCTGTAATTTTTTTATTAGCCGCTGGTGACAGCATTGACATTATCTGCGGTATATCTCCTGTGTGATGTTTCCACATCCCAAATACCTGTGACATTCCCTGTAATTTTTTATTAGCTGCTGGTGACATTAGCGACATTATCTGCGGTATTTCTCCTGTGTAACGTTTCCACATCCCAAATACCTTTGACATTCCCTGTAATTTTATATTAGCCGCTTGTGACATCAGCGACATTATCTACGGTATTTCTCCTGTGTAACGTTTCCGCATCCCAAATATCTATGACATTCCCTGTAATTTTATATTAGCCGCTGCTGACATCAGTGACATTATCTGTGGTATTTTTCCTGTGTAATGTTTCCACATCCCAAATACCTGTCATTTTTTATTAGCCGCTGGTGACAGCATTGACATTATATGCGGTATATCTCCTGTGTGACGTTTCCACATTCCAAATACCTGTGACATTCCCTGTAATTTTATATTAGCCACTTCTGACATTAGCAATATTATCTGTGGTATTTCTCCTGTGTGACGTTTCCACATCCCAAATACCTGCGACATTCCCTGTAATTTTATATTAGATGCTGGTGACATCAGCGACATTATCTGCGGTATTTCTCCTGTGTAGCGTTTCCACATCCCAAATACCTGTGACATTCCCTGCAATTTTTTATTAGACTCTGGTGACATCAGCAACATTATCGGTGGTATTTCTCCTGTGTAACGTTTCCACATCCCAAATACCTGTGACATTCAATGCAATTTTATATTAGCTGCTGCTGACATGAGCTACATTATCTGCAGTATTTTTCCTGTGTAACATTTCCACATCCCAAATACCTGTGACATTCCCTGCAATTTTTTATTAGCCGCTAGTGACATCAGCAAAATTATCTGCGGTATTTCTCCTGTGTAATGTTTCCACATCCCAAATACCTATGACATTCCCTGTAAGTTTTTATTAGCCACTGCTGACATCAGCGACATTACCTGCGGTATATCTCCTGTGTGACGTTTCCACATCCAAAATACCTTTTTTAATTTTTTTGCGCATACACTTACAAATCCTACGCTACTGTCCGTGTGACATACTTTTAGGCATGTATAACATTTAATATGAAGAAAGCGAGCAGTAAGGGACAGGGAAGTGTCCGTGATGCTGATGGTGAACGCAGAGGCCGTGGCCCTGGGTGCGTTGAAACTGTGCCTGCTGCTAGAGCACAAGAAAAACAAAAATTCACAATACCTAGCTTCATGTCCTAGTTTGCAGGACGGCGCAGGACAACGCTCTCGAAGTCAGACCAGTGCGATCAGGTGGTCGTTTAGATTGCAGCAGGTAATGCTTCCAGTCGGATAAGCACCACCCTGATCCTCCTTCCTCCCACCATGGAGAGTCTTGCCAAACAAGTGATCCCACACTCGGATATTCCAAGGAGCTCTTTTCAGTGCCATTCCTTCATTTAACATAGTAACATAGTACATAAGGCCGAAAAAAGACATTTGTCCATCCAGTTCGGCCTGTTAACCTGCAAGTTGATCCAGAGGAATGCAAAAAACCCTGTGAGGTAGAAGCCAATTTTCCCCACTTTAGGGGAATAGAAAATTCCTTCCCGACTCCAATCAGGCAATCAGAATAACTCCCTGGATCAACGACCTCTCTATAGTAGCTATAGCCTGTAATATTATTACACTCCAGAAATTCATCCAGGCCCCTCTTGAATTCCTTTATTGTACTCACCATCACCACCTCCTCAGGCAGAGAGTTCCATAGTCTCACTGCACTTACCGTAAAGAATCCTTTTCTATGTTTGTGTACAAACCTTCTTTCCTCCAGACGCAGAGGATGTCCCCTCGTCACAGTCACAGTCCTGGGGATAAATAGATGATGGATAGATCTCTGTACTGACCCCTGATATATTTATACATAGTAATTAGATCTCCCCTCAGTCGTCTTTTTTCTAAAGTGAATAACCCTAATTTTGATAATCTTTCAGGGTACTGTATTTGCCCCATTCCAGTTATTACTTTAGTTGCCCTCCTCTGGACCTTCTCCAGCTCTGCTATGTCTGCCTTGTTTACAGGAGCCCAGAACTGTACACAGTACTCCATGTGTGGTCTGACTAGCGATTTGTAAAGTGGTAGGACTATGTTCTTATCACGGGCATCTATGCCCCTTCTGATGCAACCCATTATCTTATTGGCCTTGGCAGCAGCTGCCTGACACTGGTTTTTGCAGCTTAGTTTGCTGTTTATCACAATTCCTAGATCCTTTTCCATGTCAGTGTTACCGAGTGTTTTATCATTTAGTATGTACGGATGACTTGCATTATTCCTTCCCATGTGCATAACTTTACATTTGTCAGTGTTAAACCTCATCTGCCACTTATCTGCCCAAGCCTCCAATCTATCCAGATCCCTCTGTAGTAGTATACTGTCCTCTTCAGTGTCAATTACTTTACACAGTTTAGTGTCATCTGCAAAAATTGATACTTTACTATGAAAGATACAAGATCATTAATAAATATATTGAAGAGAATAGGGCCCAATACTGACCCCTGAGGCACTCCACTAGTGACAGTGACCCAATCTGAGTGTGTATCGTTAATAACCACCCTCTGTTTTCTATCATTGAGCCAGTTACTTACCCACATACAGATGTTTTCTCCCAGTCCGAGCATTCTCATTTTATATACTAACCTTTTATGTGGTACAGTGTCAAATGCTTTGGAGAAGTCCAGATATACGACATCCATTGATTCGCCGCTGTCAAGTGTAGAACTTATCTCCTCATAGAAACTGATTAAATTAGTTTGGCATGACTGATCCCTCACGAAGCCATGCTGATATAGCGTTATTTGCTTATTTCCGTTGAGATGCTCTAAGATAGCATCTCTCAGAAAACCTTCAAACAGTTTACCCACAACAGATGTTAAACTTACCGGCCTATAATTTCCTGTCACGGCTGTATGTGAGCAACAGTAGTATACACAGTAAAAGAGCTACTGACCGGACCCAAACTAGGGAGGATAAAGGGTGACCCCTGTCAGACCCTCAAAGCTCTCCCTATGCTGCTAAGCACATGCCTGGATCCAAATGGCGGAACGAGGCATGCCCACGTACCTAAGACTAATGACCACTGTAACCCCTACAATAGTGGAAGGGGCACGGCCACCGGTGCCCTACTCAGTATATGGAGGGAACCGTGGCCACCTCAGATCCGGTCAGAAAATGGTCTGGTACACAACAATGTCTGTACACTTAGCTGAAGGTGTTGCAGCCGCAGAGAAGACGGATCCAAGGACAGCTGGCAATATCCGGAGTGCTTGCTGCAGCAGAACACAGGTCCAGTGAACTGATAGCTACAAGTGAAGATACTAAAGCAAGAGCTACAACTGAAATGAGAACTATAATCCACGCCCTACAATAGGAGGAGGGGTGATATAAAGAGAGGGAAATCAAACGCATGAGGAACAGCTGGGAGGAAGGAAACCAAAAGTAAACAGAGCAGTGAGAACTCCTCCCAGCTCTAGTAGTGACATCATCACAGGGGTGGAGAAACAGAGCTGTGAGAACGTCCCAAAGCTCTGGTAGTGACATTTCCAGGCTCTGTTTTTTTGGACCCTTTTTGAATATTGGCACCACATTTGCCATGCGCCAATCCTGTGGGACATTCCCTGTCAGTATAGAGTCAGCAAATATCAGAAATAAGGGTCTGGCTATGACATTACTTAATTCCCTTAGGATACGGGGGTGTATGCCGTCCGGTCCTGGCGATTTGTCTATTTTAATCTTTTTAAGTCGCTGATGTACTTCTTCCTGGGTCAGACAGAACACTTTTAATGGGGAATTTATTTTTACATTCTGCATGTCATCTGACAGTTTATTTTCCTCAGTGAATACATGGAGAAAAAAATATTTAATAGCTTTGCTTTCTCCTCGTCGCTCTCTGCGACTCCCCACTCATTATTCTTTAAAGGGCCGACACCTTCAGATTTATACTTTTTAACATTTATATAATAAAAGAACATTTTAGGGTTAGTTTTACTCTCTTTCGCAATTAATCTCTCGGTCTCTAGTTTGGCCGCTTTTATTTGTTTTTTACATGTTCTATTTTTTTCCTTATAGTTTTTCAGTGCTTCCGTGCTACCCTCTTGTTTTAGTGATTTATATGCTTTCTTTTTGTCATTTATTGCTTTCTTTACAGTTTTATTTATCCACATTGCTTTCTTTTTGTTTCTTAACCTTTTATTCCCATATGGTATGTACCTCTCACAATGAGATTTTAGGATGTTTTTAAAGATATCCCATTTTGTGGCTGTATTTTTATTTTTAAGGACTTTGTCCCAGTTAGATCGGCCTATGGCCTCTCTTAGTTGGCTAAATTTAGCTTTTTTGAAGTTTGGTATTTTTGTTCCTCAGCAGGACATCACCTACAATCTTTCAGAGGGTCAGCTCACCTGCAGGCCCTCGCATGTAATGTTTTAGAGGGTCAGCTTACCAGCAGTCCCTTACCTACAATCTTTTAGAGGGTCAGCTCACCTGCAGGTCCTCGCATTTAATGTTTCTGAGGGCCTGCTCACCAGAAGGCCCTTAACCATAACGTTTTACAGGGTCAGCTCATCAGCAGGCCCTCACCTTCTCAGTAAATATACAGGAAAGATTGTTTCCTAAGACTTTTTCCTCTAAAATAAATTTTATCTTCGGATTTGTGCGTATTATTGTCAGTCTATAAAAGTGGCATACTACTCGGACAACATCATTCCCAGCAGCGACCTGGGAGTACAAGATGCATCCAGACACCCTCCCCATGCTGTTCCCGAACCATTTTGGTGGTGTTTCCATCAATTTCTGACCTTTTCCTATGAACCAGACACCCTTCCCTCTTCAGAGCAGGGGGTGCCTGGTTTAATGCTCGGGTTCCCCATTGACTTCCATTGTGCTTGGGTGCTCGGTAGAGCACCCGAGCATCCCGAGGTGTTCGACCCGAGCACCCGAACACCCGAGCACTTTGGTGCTCGATCAACACTAATTAGCAGAGATTTCTAAAAATCTTTTTTCCCTTAACCATTATGGGGTATTGAGTGCAGATTGATGAGGGAAAATCTGATTTTTTAAAATTTATTTTAGTACAAGGCCGCAACATAACTAAATGTAAATACAGTAAAAAGTCAAAGGGTCTGGAGACTTTCCGAATGCATTGTAACTACAGTAAAGTGATCTGTAAAGTGCAAGAAGTGCTGCCTATTATTAGGCTTAGTGCAGAATTTTAGGATTTTTCTTAAAATAGATAGTGATATGGAAAATGAAATATAATGTTACAAAATGTTCTTTAAAAATCTATTTAACATAAAAACTTGATTTTAACAATAAGTCATTTATGATGAAGCATTTCATTTAAAAGGCATCAGTCAGCACATTTGGAACTTTGAAACTGGCCGACCTGGTGCATGTGCACTTGGCAGCTGGAGATATCTGTGTTGGCTCCATGTTCATTTGTGTCCGCATTGCTGAGAAATATAATGTTTAAATATACGCAAATGAGCCTCTAGGAGCAACAGGAATGTTGCCATTACTCCTACAGGTTCAGCTCTCTCTACTACTGCCATACCCTCTGCACTTTGATTGTCAGGGTGAGGTGTGATCATGTTTTCACTGCCTGGTCTTGTCAATTAAAGTGGAGAGGGTGCAGCAGTTGCAGAGACAGCAGAGTCTCTAGGTGTAACGGCAACACCAAGAGGCTCATAAGCATATAATGAAACTTCATTTTATCAGCAATATTGACACATATGAACATGGGAGCAACAGGTCAACCAGTTTCATAGGTACAAATCTGCTGACAAATGTCCTTTAAAAAGGTGTTTCCAAGAGGAATAGTTAAAGAAAAATGGATCAGAAATGTGTACAATAACAAAGAAGCTACACTCGGTTACAACAAGGCCTCGTCACTATTGTTCCAATACTTCTTAGGTCCTCACTGCTCTTCACTTTCTGTCCTAGCTCATAGCACTGGAAGTGCAAGAAAAGCCTGCTCACTCGCTATAGCAGTAAAATGCCTCAGCCTGAATGGGAAACGCATTTCCGGGGTGTCAAGTAAGGACAGAACATGGAGAACAGTGGGTCCGGAGCAGTGTTAGAACTGCAGTTGCCGGGGATTAGTGAGGGTGAGTATAGCTTCTTTGTTATCTTTAAAATGCAACTTTTCAGTTTAAAGTGTCTTCTAATCAAAGCTGTAATTGAGAGTTGCTAAGGAGAGTCTCTCTTCTGAATTCTACTGAGTGCTAAAGATGTCTGTGTGTAACTAGTCAGATAGGCAGAGTGATGGGCAGTGATGGTGAGGGTACAAGTACATAGCAAGGGACTGTGGTAGTTACAAGAAACAGGCTGGAAGCCTCTGTAAGATACAAACAGGCATCTTCAGCGCACAGTGGAAGTGAAGACTAAAGACAGATTCTCCTGCGAAAATTTCAGTTAAAGCTTTTCTAGGAAGACTCTTTACACCGTGTTTTCTAGAACATCTTTCCCTAATAGTGTATATTACAAAAATGTTTAGCACCCTTGTCCCTGCAGAACATTAAAAAAAAACTAAAATGACAGTTACACTTTAAAGGGGAGTCTGTCACCAGGAAATTAACTGCTAAAGCAGGGACAGTGCCTTGTAGGGCTAGCTCAGCTGAATGTAATGATACTTTTCACTTTCTTTATTCTAAAGAAACATCACTATTAATCCATATGCTAACGAGTAGTTAAGAGCATTGAGGGTGGGCCGCAGCCACTCTGTGCATTTTTGAAATTTCCTGCTTCCTCTGCTAGACCCTTCTTGATTGACAGTGCCAGGTAAGATTACTATGTAAGAACCTGGACCTGTCAGTCAAGAAAGAGAGGGAGGCGCTGGCCTCAGTGCACTGAACTGCTTATATGCATACGGATTAAAAGTACCTTCTGTACAGAATGAAGCAATGAATCAGTAAGTGAAAAGCATTATTACATTAAGCTGAACTAGACCTACAACGCCTTGTGCCTGCTTTAACAGTGAATTTCCTGGTGACAGACCCCCTTAAACCTTTTCTGTCCCATTTTTTCTTTAATCTCCCTGGAAAACCCTATAATGCAACTTTGGTTCATTTCATATCATTCAGTAGATTATAAATCAGTCCATTCTTGCATTTTCTGAACAATATTCTACAAATCCCCTTGTACATCTCATTGAAGTAGCTGTCAATGGAATTACATTGAAGAGCATGCAATCAACAGTCAACATTCCTTGATGGAATTTCCCAGTGATAATTAGAGATGTGTTCATTTGTTAATTAAGTATTAACTAGAGAAGAATGTGAAAGCTTGATGATTGCTCTGAAGAGCTGATCTTGAATCATCCTGAAGTGCTGCTTCTACATACAGTGCTGCAAGGAAACGATGAAGTAAGCTCAGTTTTAATTCCATATTGATCTAATTTCTCCCAGTGTATAGTTAAAAGACTTTTCCAAGATTTTATTACTTATGACCTAACCTCTGGACAGTTCATCAGTATCTGATCTGTGGGGGTCCAACACCCATGACCTCCACCAATCAGCAGTTTACGAAGGCACCAGCGTTCCTGTGAGCGCCATGGCCTTCTCGCGGCTTACCAAGCACAGTACCGTACATTGTATAACGACTATGCTTGGTATCGCAGTCAGCCCCATTCACTTCTATGGGGCTGAGCTTCACTTAGGCCACATGAACTGATGAACGTGTTGTCACTGGCCTAGGAGAAGTTGGGAAAAGGTTTTGGTGCTACTTCGAGTGCCGATGCCTTCTCAAACAGCTGATCAGTGGGGGTCCTGGGTGTCAGACCCCTACTGATCAGATACTAATGTCATATCCAGAGGATAGGTCATCAGTTAAAATGTCTCAGAAAACCCCTTTAAGATCATCTGTAATGATGTGATGTCCTTGCTATTATAAGAACATACATCATACTATGCAGCACAGTGACATAGTGGATTAGCAATTTTGCCTTGTAGAACTTGGGTCCTTGGTTCGAATATGACCACAGATAAGAGTAAAGCTAAACGGTGCAGGTGCCAGTATGCGGCAGACCATCCTTAACCATGGCAGGCGACAGCCACACTATTTCATGCTAACATCCGCCTGCAGTTTGTGTGGGTTTCCTCTAGGTTTTTCATCCACACTTTAAAAATATACTAATAGCTAAATTGGCTCTACAGTGTGTGCCTCATGTAGGGAAATTAAATTGGCAGACCAATGGGCAACAGGGACTGATGTAACTGATGAAAATTTCTGTACAGAACTGTGAAATATGTGGGTGCAGTATACGTGTAAGGCCTCATGCACACTACCGTTGTGTGTTTTGCGGTCCACAAATTGCGGATCCGCAAAACATGGATGGCGTCTGTGTGCGTTCCGCAATTTTCGAAACGGCATGGACAGTCATTTATATAACTGCCTATTCTTGTCCGCAAAACAGACAGGAATAGGACAGGTTATATTTTTTTTGCGGACCACGGAACGGAGCAATGGATGCGAACAGCACACGGAGTGCTGTCCGCATCTTTTATGGCCCCATTGAAGTGAATGGGTCCGCATCCAAGCGGCAAAAACTGCGGCTCGGATGCGGACCAAAACAAGGGTCGTGTGCATGAGCCCTAAGTGACATGAATAATTAAAGGAGTTGGCCACTTTCTGGTTACCATTGACTAATATATATGTTGACTATTTTTAGCTTATTAATATAGACTTTGTTGAAATTCTGTGCCATTTTCTATATTACATAAGCTATTCCCTCTTATTTGTCAAGTCTTTTGTGCTCCTCACACAGAGGTCTGGTCCACAAATTGCGGATCCGCAAAACATGGATGGCGTCTGTGTGCGTTCCGCAATTTTCGAAACGGCATGGACAGTCATTTATATAACTGCCTATTCTTGTCCGCAAAACAGACAGGAATAGGACAGGTTATATTTTTTTTGCGGACCACGGAACGGAGCAATGGATGCGAACAGCACACGGAGTGCTGTCCCCATCTTTTATGGCCCCATTGAAGTGAATGGGTCCGCATCCAAGCGGCAAAAACTGCGGCTCGGATGCGGACCAAAACAAGGGTCGTGTGCATGAGCCCTAAGTGACATGAATAATTAAAGGAGTTGGCCACTTTCTGGTTACCATTGACTAATATATATGTTGACTATTTTTAGCTTATTAATATAGACTTTGTTGAAATTCTGTGCCATTTTCTATATTACATAAGCTATTCCCTCTTATTTGTCAAGTCTTTTGTGCTCCTCACACAGAGGTCTGGTCCACAAATTGCGGATCCGCAAAACATGGATGGCGTCTGTGTGCGTTCCGCAATTTTCGAAACGGCATGGACAGTCATTTATATAACTGCCTATTCTTGTCCGCAAAACAGACAGGAATAGGACAGGTTATATTTTTTTTGCGGACCACGGAACGGAGCAATGGATGCGAACAGCACACGGAGTGCTGTCCGCATCTTTTATGGCCCCATTGAAGTGAATGGGTCCGCATCCAAGCGGCAAAAACTGCGGCTCGGATGCGGACCAAAACAAGGGTCGTGTGCATGAGCCCTAAGTGACATGAATAATTAAAGGAGTTGGCCACTTTCTGGTTACCATTGACTAATATATATGTTGACTATTTTTAGCTTATTAATATAGACTTTGTAGAAATTCTGTGCCATTTTCTATATTACATAAGCTATTCCCTCTTATTTGTCAAGTCTTTTGTGCTCTTCACACAGAGGTCTTGTCCCTCATCCAGCTTCCTCCGACCTGCCCTTCACCGTAACCTCCTCCTCCGTCCACCGGATACACCGTACCACACACCCACAGTCTCTCGGTTATTCTGCCGATCTTCAGGTATCTTCACCCCCCCCAATTCTGGAGTGGGTTCACCCACAGTCTTTAACTGGCCTTTCTATAACAGTCTCTTGGTGTCGGCCACCCCCACTTTGGAGTGACCACACCCCCACAGTCTCTCGGTCATTCTTCCGATCTTCAGGTATCTTCGTCCCCCCCCCAATTCTGGAGCGGGTTCACCCTTACAGTCTTTACCTTTCTATAACAGTCTCTTGGTGTTGGCCACCCCCACTTTGGAGTGGCCACACCCCCACAGTCTCTCGGTCATTCTGCCGATCTTCAGGTATCTTCGCCCCCCCCCAATTCTGGAGCGGGTTCACCCTTACAGTCTTTGCCCAACTTTCTTGTTTTCCATCTTGATGGGTGCGGTTCTCCCGTGGACAGATTAATGGGTCTTTACAAGGCAGGGCAAACTCTTAAGCGGTGATGTCATGGTACCTAAATTCTACTGCGGAGAACACCTCCGCCACACTACACCTCCAGCCCTTCCCTTAAGAACCTCACCGTTCCAGGGTTCAAGGTGGCAAATGAATTATGCCTGTCCCTATCGTGACCTAACCTTATCCCCATTCACACAAAATACACATCCCTCCCAACACCACCAAATTCCATTAAATGTGTGTACCCATAGAGACTAATGCAACCTGGCATATCTCTACACCTCCAAAGACACAGGTAGGTCGCAGACCCCTGTGTCAATGGGAAACTACTATAGGATGCAAATGTGTACAGCCGAATATAGGCTGTCACACATTTGTACCTAGAGTGTCTATGGGTACGCAATCAACCGACAAACAAAATCAATACATGTACAATACAATGTGCTATGGGGTTTCAGGGTAGTACAAGTTATACGTCCCGAACCCTCATAGGAAACAAAGTGTGTCCATACAATATTTGGCTACAGGAACAATGTTTGAGTTATGTCCTGAGCCTCCTCCTCCGGATAGTTCTGTAAAGTTCTGTCTGGTTCTGGTGTATTTGGTCAGTAAGTCCCTTGACCCTCCGATTACGATGACCAGAACCAGAAGAAGTTTCACTGGGTGAAACAAGTGATAAGTTCTTCCACCCGAACGTCTCCCAAGTCTTCCTCCAGAGCCTTAAATAATGCTCCCGCTGGATTGTGGCAGTCTTCATTGCTATAACACCTCTAGGCAGAGGTCGCTTTGTTGCCAAAATCCAGTGGGATCCTCTGGAGCTTCACAACAGTGTCAGGGGGAATAGCTGGTCTCATCTTTGGCGTCTCCTAGGTTTTTCTTCCGCTCCATATCCTATGGCAGAAGAAAACACCAGGCGCTCCCAGGGGAATTTCTCCCCTAACAGTGCAATTAATGTGAAAATTTCCAGCACCAATACCTTTGACCCATGGGTAGAGAAAGGTATTGGGCTGCCCTTTGTCTCACAGGACCCCTCGTCATCCCAACACTGGTGTCTGAACACCCTATCTTCAGAGGATTGAGTCCTCTGCTGCACATCCCTCTGCACCAACAGATAAGGATGGCCACCCTACTAGGTTGGGATAACTGGAGTTCTGTGGACAAAGCACCATCTTGTTATTGATGGCACCGCATCCCCGTCCACCCATGTGCACCCAGGCTGACTTCCCCCTGTGATCCCGTCCTGTGGAGGCCTGCAGAACCAATGGCATAGTCATGCCCCGGCTCCCCAGGACCCCACAACACAAGAACACAGTCCACACTCTGCTGCTAAACATTCTGCGTCCAATCCCTATCAGAGCTGTGCCGCCTGCTCGGACTAGAATTAAGTGCGCAGCACAACATTACACCAATGTTGTCTGTCCGCCTCAGTCCCCAGCGCAACACAGCCCTACCGAAAACCTTGAGCACAACAGTGTTATCCGTATCGATCTGAGACCCTGGTTGCCCAGAATAATATCACATCATCCTTTGTGTGCTGCATGGAGAAGGTCCATGCCTTCTCCCGACCAGCAGGATTTCCCGTGTGATATTATCTGCTCGCGAACCTATACGTTCTCGATCCACAGTATAACACTGTTCCACTCCAAGGGGACACAGAATGAAACAAAGACAGCAGACGGGACTTACACACTACATAAATCAGCATGGTAGAACACATCCGTAGACAAGGACTACCACCATCAACATCAAGAAGAACGTACAAACAGATAACACAAACACACAACATGGACATACACAGGGAACAAACTGTGTAACAAATAGTACAGGGGTGTCAAATGTTGCCTAGCCTAGCTTGGCCACTCTGACCCCTCAGCAGCTGGTGATGCTGCCGAGAGGTAACCCCGTTATGGCCAGGCTGACTAGACCCCACTGCACAATTTGTTACCTGGCTGATACTGTTGGACACATTGCAATTACTTGCACAAGGGCAATTCCTTGCAATGTGTCCTTTGTTCCCACACCTGAAACACGTGCCTGTCCTGTGTGTTTTGCAGTGTCTCGCTATGTGACCTAGGCAACCACATGCAAAACATCTGATGTTTGCTCTGCATGGCCCAGGTCCATCTACACTGCAGCCGTGCTCCCTTCTCCTGAATTGTACCATCCTCAGGGACGCACTTATCAACACAGTTCTTTTTCCCAAAGTCAGGGACAAATCTCTGTTAGTCTGGACCGGCTTGACCTGATGATCAGACCGGTCACAGACTACTCTCCCCCCTTGTGGCCCTGCACAGGGCAACATTTTAGGAGATTCCGACCCTGGCTTTACGGAAAAAGAAAGGGCCGGCACCAACTTGGTGATAACTTGTTGCATGCCAGACATTAGCTGGGACCTTACAGCAACCTGAGCCTTCAATTTGGCTACCGTCACGTCAGTAGAGGCAGTCCGCTCCTTGAAGGCTTTGACTTCAGTATAAGACTGAGTCAACTTAGCCTCAATTTCCTCCTTCTGCCTCTGCAGCTCTACCAACTGTGACTCTATCCTAGCCACCTGCGCATCTCGGTCAACAGTAGACTGCACATTCTCTGCCAGCTGCGCCTGCAATGTCGAAACCTGGTCCGAATTACTGGCACAGCACTGGCAGTGAATGGCCGGAGGAATTGTCTCCGTTGACCGAGACACCAGCGCAACTTCCTTTGGCTTACAGATGCTAGCCTCAAACGTATGAACGAGTTTGGCTAGCATCCGAAGCCGTTTGGTGGCCTTGTTCAAAACCGTCCGTTTGTTAACACAAAGCTTGTCGTAACTACAAGCCTGTGCTAACAAATCGGACCACAGCATTTCTGCTGACTTGTATGTAGTGGGGAGGATGGGGTTAAATGTGCTGTGTCTGCTCAAGTGTTGCAGTGTGGGGAAGTCCATACTCACCGTTTGATGAGTGTCCATCTTCTCCTTGGCGCCGTATTTCGCAGCTGCTTGGAAGAAGTCCATTTTCCCGGATCGCCTCTTCCCGACCAGCCTGACTTGTAAGCCGCTCCCCCGAAGATGGATCTCCTTCAGTGATGTGTCTTCTCCCTTGCAATCACTTGAGCGATGCTTGTTGGTGCTGTACTTTTCCGTGTACCCCAGCGACGGTGACCGTGTAAAGCAAATACAAAAGTATTAATTCACAGAACAATTATAGATTCTCTGCAAAAGATTTTGTTTTAATTCTGGTACTCTAAGGGAAGTATCGCTTCTCCTGTACGAATTATCGGGTCCTAGACGCTCAGACACTCCGCTGACCGCGTCTCTCCTGCCCGCTAATTCACAGTACTAGCGACCCTCAACCTTAAGACCAAAAATAAGCGCAAAATCCACGCAGTGGGCCTGGCTCGCCAATGTAAAGGGGGAATAATAATCACCAATATTTATGCAAATATCGATAATTAATATTCATAAATGGGAGGAGCCATCTAGTGATAACTCCGCCCATTTATGCCTTTATATAATAATAACAATAATACTTTCGCTATGCTCTACACTGATCACTTATGCTAACTGCATGCGCCTTACTAACTCGCTACCGCTAACAAGTACACGCTACACAAAAGGGTACAAATATAACAGTATTTATTACACCAAGCAATACACTAACAATACACTACGCACGCAGTAAACTACAATACACTACGCACGCAGTACACTACAATACAGCACTAAATATACAATCCTAAACTACACTACACATTCCCAATTCCACCCATGAACTAACTAGACAGTTCACACATACAAGTATATTAATAATCCACCCCACCTGACTATACACTGTCCCTACGGGGTATGACGAAGGGTTATAAGGATTTGTTTGCAGAGCAGAAGCATGCTCTACAGAGGAACAAAGGCAGGGAACCAGGGTACAGGGGTCTATGGGGGGTGTACCAGGGGAGAGCAGGCACACAGGGAACCAGGGGTTACCAAGGGAGATCAGGGGATCAGGGGTCTAAGGAAAGGACACAATGACAGGCAAGGGACCAGGGGTGTCCAGGGGTAACAGGAACAAGGGGTGTATCAGGGGGTTAACCAGGATGCAGGGGTTGCAGGCATGGGATTAACCAGGGGTACAACCAGGGGACAGGGTATCACAGTGGGGTTTAGAAATAAGGGGTGATACTTAATGTTTATGCGCTCTCTCCTCATGGTGGCTTTAAGGGCTGCAGGGGTCGGGTCCGGTCCGGTGGAGCGCAGGATGCGCTGCCCTTAGGGATCCGGTCGGTCCTTGAGCCGGAGGGAAGGGGGGGGGGGTCCCGATGTCCTGAGCGCCAATGCGCTCTCCAGTGGGGGCCCCGATCCCAACTTCTGGAGCGCAGGACGCGCTCCTCCTCTTTCAGGGGGGGTCCCGATCCTCACTGCGGCCTCTCCTAAGGGGGGGGGGGGTCCGGTCAGCTGCCACGTGGGAGGCCGACTCCCGGAGCGCAGGACGCGCTCCTCTTCCAGGTGGGGGCCCAGGTCAAGACTCCGGAGTGCCGGGGCCGCCGGATATTTATCCCCCGGCGGCCCGCACTCCCGCGCCACCAGGGGGCGCGCGCGTGCCCCCATCATCCACGTGGGCCGGCGCAGTGATATGACGTCACTGCGCCGGCCAGCACATCGGGGACGCGCTGCAGACAGGCGGGAGAAGCCTTTGATCTCCCGCCTGCTGCACCTCGCATTCCGGACAGTGCGATAGTAATCGCACTGTCGGAATGCACATAATAGAAGGAGGAGAGGCTTCTCCCCTTCTTCTATCATGTGTAATTATCTCCAGCAGCGCTGAGGATAATTACAACAAAGGGCTCAGATTCTGTTGAATCTGAGCTCTTTGTATCCATCAGGATGACCGGACCCTTGTCTGGTCATTCTGATGTAATTAGCCAGATTGCATCGGTGTGAATGCTTGGGGCACATTCACACCGATGCACCTGGTTTCAGTTGTAGGAGGGGGGGGATATATATAATATACATGCGTATTGATGCTTGGGGCACATCCATACACATGTATACATTAATCATATCTAAGGGGGATTATATAAGGGGATATATAAGGTGGCACAGATAAGGGGGCACAAGCCCCTACACTATAAGGGGGCACAAGCCCCTACACTATCAGGGGGCACAAGCCCCTACATTATCAGGGGACACAAGCCCCTACATTATCAGGGGACACAAGCCCCTACATTATCAGGGGACACAAGCCCCTACATTATCAGGGGACACATATTTCCCACAGGGGCCAGCATGAGCCCCTGGGGATCACCATGGGCAGACGTGCACAGATGCTGGGCACATCTGTGCACATCGTCCCATGATGCTATGTCTCATGTATGCACATATATACCATACATGCCCGCACGTGTTTGCAGGCATGCATGGATATATATGCATACATCTCAACCGTTGCTCAACACACCCCAATATCTTGACCCCATTGCACCTCACTATTAAACCTACATACAATATTTAATCCGTTTATGATTTTTTTTTAAAATACCTGTGAGATAGAAACCTTGTTTGCTCTATAGCAGAAACAAAAATCAGTGAAGTCATGTGAATCCACAATAAAATACTCCTGATTATGTGTGTAAAAACACATGTTTGAGTTGCGCATATCTAAAATTTGCCAAAACCCTGTGTTTATCCAGGGGAACCAATTCCCCAATACCTCTTATATTTCCGGTGAAAACTATTTGTGACACATTTATTATCTTTAGGTTTATCCAATATCTTTGGTATTCCATAGTGATTAGGGTTGAGTGAACCCTAACTGTAAAGTTCCGGTTTGTACCGAACTTTAGAATAATTGGAACCCGGACCTGAACCCGAACTTTTCAGTAAAAGTTTGGGTTTGAGTTCGGTGTTTGGCTAATTAATGGTGCTTTTTGAAAGGCTGCAGAGCAGCCAATCAACAAGCGTTTAACTCATGTGCCCTTAGAAGCCATCACAGCCATGCCTACTAATGGCAAGGCTGTGATTGGCCAGTGCAGCATCTGACCCAGCCTCTATATAAGCTGGAGTCAAGTAGCGCTGCACGTCACTCTGCTCTTCTTAGTGTAGGGATAGGGTGCTGCTGCTGTGAGGGTGAGAATAGGAAAAAATCTATTATCAGAAGTGCTTGTTAACTCTGCGATCTACAGCAATTTTGTTTTGTGGGTGCACTGCACCATTTTTTTACCTTGCCCTGAGCCCAGTGACACAGAAAAATAACTTTTATCCATCTATTAGTTAGGTGGACGTCGGCGTCCATTTTGTGTAAGTTGAGTGCACCAGCACAGCAGATGTGCATTTGTGACAGTCAAATACAAGGTTTAAATACTGCAGTTATATTCAGGGTTTAAAAAAAAAACACCAATTTTTTGCAAGATAATACATTTTGGGTCCTTTGCTGAATTTGTGACAGTCAAATACAAACTTTAAATACTGCAGTTATATTCTGGGTTTAAAAAAAACACCCAATTTTTGCAAGACACTACATTTGGGGCATTTGCTGCATTTGTGACAGTCAAATACAAACTTTAAATACGGCAGTTATATTCTGGGTTTAAAACAATACCATTTTTTTGCAAAATAATACATTTTGAGTCCTTTGCTGCATTTCTGACAGTCAAATACAAACTTTAAATACTGCAGTTATATTCTAGGTTTAAAAAAACACAAATTTTTGGGCAAGATAATACATTTTGGGTCCTTTGTTGAATTTGTAACAGTCAAATACAAACTTTAAATACTGCAGTAATATTCTGGGTTCAAAAAAACACCCATTTTAGGCAAGACCCTACATCTGGGGCCTTTGCTGCATTTGTCACAGTCAAATACAAGCGTTAGATACTGCTGCTATACTCTGGTATTAAAAAAACACACATTTTGGGCAAGATAATAAATTTGCGGCCTTTGCTGCATTTCTGACAGTCCAATACAAGCGTTAGATACTGCTGTTATATTCTGGTATTAAAAAAACACCCATTTTGTGCAAGACACTACATTTGGGGCCTTTGCTGCATTTGTCACAGTCAAATGCAACCAGTCAATACTGCAGTTACATTGTTGGTTGACAAATTGAAAAATGTTGTGACTGTGAAGTAATTGTATAAAATTCACCTGTCACACTGTTGTGTGACCTCAATAAATTTTTCCTTTTTTCGACACCAGCACTGCTTTACAATCAGTGAGCTTAAAGGGCTTCTGTCACCCCACTAAAGTCATATTTTTTTTGGGCTAGTTAAATTACTTATATTGCGATATATGAAAATATAATGGTCTTACTTACTTTGATTCAGCAGTTTCTTCTAAAAACAAAGTTTTATAATATGTAAATTAGGTCTCTACCAGTAAGTAGGGCGGCTACTTGCTGGTAGCAGCTGCAGAAAACCGCCCCCTCGTCGTGTTGATTGACAGGGCCAGCCGGGATCTCCTCCTCCGGCCAGCCCTGTCGGCATTTCAAATATCGCGCGCCTGTGTTCATTCGGCGCAGGCGCTCTGAGATGAGGAGGCTCGCCTCCTCAGCACTCCCTCAGTGCGCCTGCGCCTATGACGTCTTCTATTTCGGTGATGTCATCGGCGCAGGCGCACTGAGGGAGTTCTGAGGAGGCGAGCCTCCTCATCTCAGAGGGCCTGCGCCGAATGAACACAGGCGCACGATTTTTGAAATGCCGACAGGGCTGGCCGGAGGAGGAGATCCTGGCTGGCCCTGTCAATCAACACGACAAGGGGGCGGTTTTCTGCAGCTGCTACCAGCAAGTAGCCGCCCTACTTGCTGGTAGAGACCTAAATTACATATTATAAAACTTCGTTTTTAGAAGAAACTGCTGAATCAAAGTAAGTAAGACCATTATATTTTAATATATCGCAGTATAAGTAATTTAACTAGCCCAAAAAAAAATAAAAGACTTTAGTGGGGTGACAGAAGCCCTTTAATTGTTGACTATTAGCAGTTACATTGTAGCAGCTACACACACAAATGAAACACCTTCCTCCGGTGCGAGTAGGCGACAAAACCTTCAGCATTATTTGGTAGAGCCGAATGCGGCTCTACGAATAATGAGGCCAGAACAAGTACAGGCAATAGTAGATTGGGTGGCTGACAGTGCCTCCAGTTCCTTCACATTGTCTCCCATCCAGTCTCCTGCTGAAAGATCAGAGTTGCCACCTGCAGCCCATGTCCATCAGTCCTTCACCTCACCTCCTTGCAAATCAGCCAAGCAGTCTGAGCCCAAAGTCATGGAGCAGTCTCTTCTGCTTTTTGATGACTCTGTTAGCAGGGTTTCCCTGGGCCATCCACATAGCCCTGCACCAGAAGTGGAAGAGATTGAGTGCACCAATGCCCAACCACTTATGTTTCAGGATGAGTACATGGAAGGACCACCGCAGCACATCTCGGATGATGATGAAACACAGGTGCCAACTGCTGTGGCTTTCTGCAGTGTGCAGACAGACAAGGAGGGCAGGGATGAAGACTGGGTGGAAGATGATGTGGAGGACGATGAGGTCTTCGACCCCACATGGAATCAAGGTCGTGAAAGTGACCTGTGTAGTTCAGAGGAAGAGGCGGTGGTTGCACAGAGCCACCAGCACAGCAGAAGAGGAAGCAGGGTGCAAAAGCAGAGCAGCCGTCCCCTAGACAGTATGCCTGCTACTGCCCACCGCACAAAGGGACCGAGCACACCAAATCCAGCTCCAAGGAGTTCCCTGGTGTGGCAGTTCTTAAGACAATGTTCTGATGACAAGAAACGAGTGGTTTGCGCGCTGTGCAATCAGAGCCTGAAGCGAGGCATAAACTTCCAAAACTGAGAACAACCTGCATGACCAGGCATCTAAGTGAAAGCTCGAGCTGCAGTGGAGTAGACACCTTAAAAACAAAGAAAGGTCTCTGGCTCCTCCTGCTTCCTCTTCTGCTGCAGTCTCGGCCTCTTCATCCTCCTCTGGAGTGACCACCCCGCAAACAGAGGATCTGCCAGCAATGCCACCACCTGGGTCACCAAGCATCTCCACAATGTCCCATGGAAGCATTCAGCTGTCTATCTCCCAAACACTGGAGCGAAAAAGGAAGTACCCCCAACCCACCCGCGATCCCTGGCCATAAATGCCAGCATTTCAAAATTACTGGCCTTTGAAATGCTGTAATTCTGTCTGGTGGAGAGTTTAGAAAAAAACCTTTTGGCGGTGGCTGTACCACAGTAAGTCATGCCCAGCCGCCACTAATTTTCCAGGCGAGCCTGCACAACCAAGTGGGGGACAAAATTAGGTGTGCACTGCTCAACGCCATCTGTGGCAAGGTCCACCTAACTACAGATAGGTGGACCAGTAAGCACGGTCAGGGACGTTATATCACCCTAACAGCACCCTGGGTAAATGCAGTGGCGGCTGGGCCTGAGGCGGATAGCAGTTTGGTGCATGTCCTTCCACCACCGAGGATTGCAGGGCGCTTCAGTTTGCCTCCTGCTGCTTCCTCCTCCTACTCTGCTTCCTCATCCTCTACCGGCTCCTCATCCAGTCAGTGTAACACCTTCACCACCAACTTCAGCACATCCAGGGGTAAACAACAGCAGGCAGTTTTAAAACGTATCTGTTTGGGGGACAAACCCCACACCGCGCAGGAGCTGTGGACGGGCCTTAAAAAACAGACCGATGAGTGGTTTGTGCCAGTCAGCCTCAAGCTGAATCTCGGCAAAATCTCGTAGCAGCTCTGGGACTAGCCGGTTTGACGCACATCACTTGCCTAGAGCATGTGCTGAATTTGGTGGTGCAGAGATTCCTTAAAAACTACTCCGATATGTCAGAGCTGCTGCATAAAGTGTGTGCCGTCTGTGGGCGCTTTCGGCGTTCTCACCCTGCTGCTGCTCGTCTGTCAGTGCTGCAGCGTAATTTCAGCCTTCCCGCTCACTGCCTCATATGCGACGTGCTCACAAGGTGGAACTCCACCTTGCACATGCTGGACAGACTGTGCGAGCAGCAGCAGGTGATAGTGGAGTTTCAGCTGCAGCACGCACGGGTGAGTCGTTCGGCGGAACAGCACCACTTCACCACCAATGATTGGGCCTCCATGCGAGACCTGTGTTCCTTGTTCCGCTGTTTCGAGTACTCCACCAACATGGCCAGTGCTGATATCGCCGTTCTCAGCGTTACTATCCCACTTCTATGCCTCCTTGAAAAAACACACCTGGCATGATGGAAGAGGATGTGGCACAGGAGGAGCCAGAGGGAACATTTAGTAGGGATTCCGGTCAGTCATTCCCAAGTGGCTCCGAGGGTGAGTTCCTGCACCCACAAACCCAAGGTACACAATTGTCCAGCCAGGGCACAGTTCTGGAGGATGAGGAGGAGGAGATGGAGGAGGAGGAACCATGTTCATAGCAGGGTGGCCCCCAGACCAGCTCATGGCCATCACTGGTGCGTGGATGGGGGGATACAGAGGACACAGACGATATACCTCCCACAGAGGACAGCTTTTCGTTGCCTCTGGGCAGCCTGGCACTCATGAGCGATTACATGCTGCAGTGTCTCCGCAACGACCGCCGAGTTGCTCACATTCTAACTTGTGCTGGTTACTGGGTGGCCATGCTGCTGGATCCCCGTTACAAGGACAACATACCGTCCTTGATTTCGTTACTGGAGCGTGATCGTAAGATGCGCGAGTACAAGCGCACGCTGGTAGATGCGCTTCTTGTGGCATTCCCACCTGACAGCAGGGGCACAGTGGAAGCACAAGGCGAAGGCATAGGATGGGGAAGAGGTCGCCAACGCAGCTGGGGCACCGCCAGCACCTCAGAAGGCAGGGTTAGCATGGCCGAAATGTGGAAAAGCTTTGTCAGCACGCCACAACAACCAGCACCACCAGCTGATATGGAACGTCTTAGCAGGAGGTAGCATTTCACCAACATGGTGGAGCAGTATGTGTGCACACGCCTACACGTAGTAAATGACGGGTCTGCCCCCTTCAACTTCTGGGTCTCCAAATTGGGCACATGGCCCGAGCTTGCCCTTTACACCTTGGAGGTGCTGCCCTGCCCTGCAGCCAGTTTATTATCTGAACATGTGTTTAGCACGGCAGGGGGCGTCATCACAGACAAGCGCAGCCGTCTGTCCACAGCCAATGTGGACAAGCTCACGTTCATTAAAATGAACCAGGCATGGATCCCACAGGAATTGTCCGTGCCTTGTGCAGAATAGACATGTATACCATCACTAAGCAACCATTGTTATACTGCAGCGCAATTACTCATGTTTGTATTTTGGATATTTCACACTTTTTTGGAGTGTACCTTAATTTTACAAAATTAAATTAAAATCAAAAACCTGTGTTGGCTATCTTGTCCTCCTCCACCGCCGCTTCCACCTACTCCGCTACATCCACCGCCTCCTCAAACTCCTGCTCCATATGGAACTCCACCTCATAAATCCATTTTTTTTTTGTACGTGTTTTATTTTATATAATTTCACTACTTTGTCATTTACATTTTCTGGTGAAATTCACAAATTTTTGGGTGTATAGTACCATTGCTATACCTAGTAAACCGGTTAAAAAAACAAATAAAAAATTGTCATTAACATTTTCGGGTGAAATTAACCAATTTTTGGGTGTATAGTACCACTGTAACAAAACAATAACAAACACAGGTGCACTCTGCAGTCTCACTAAACCCTCAAACTGATTTTAAAATTGAGAGATTAGTCAACATGTCCTACGGTGTAGAACATGTCTAAGCCCGGGCACCACACCAAGGTTTCTCAAGTAGCCCGGGACCTAACACTCTCCTACCTGAGCCGTATGGGCAATACCAGGAGCCAGTGGGCAAATTACAGGAGCATAAGGCCGACTCACAAACAGCTCACCAGTTACCTCCAGCATGTAGCCATGCTTGCAATGGGAGGAGGGAGGAGTCTGCGAGTCCCACTCAAGACTGGCTGATATGTCCCAGGCCTCACAGGTGCACCTAAATGTGGCCTGTAGATGGAAAACAGGCACATTTAAATTGGAGTTTATACACCTCCAGGAATCTATATATACAAACTAAGAAGACAGGTTGGCTTTAGCAGGAGGTGCTCGAACCCACATGCAGTTGTGCATATATATAGGGGTGCCCGTGCTTAGACATGTTCTACACCGTAGGACATGTTGACTAATCTCTCAATTTTAAAATCAGTTTGAGGGTTTAGTGAGACTGCAGAGTGCACCTGTGTTTGTTATTGTTTTGTTATATTGTTATATTAATTATGACATCCGCACTTGTTACCTTGTGTAGGATGTCTATTGCGGTACTTGTGGTTCGCCGCGGGCATCCTCCACCGTATGCATTTTGCTGGGGATTGCCATTAGCAACGGGCCACAAGTGCCGTATAGTACCACTGCTATACCTAGTAGGCCGGTTAAAAAAATAAAAAAATAAAATGAAAATCTCATTAACATTTTCCGGTTAACAAAAAAAATATATTTGTCAGTTACATTTTCAGTTGAAATTCAACAATTTTTCGGTGTGAAGTACCACTGCTATACCTAGTAGGCCGGTTAACAAAATAAAATTAAATGTCATTAACATTTTCTGGTGAAATTAACCAATTTTTGGGTCTATAGTACCACTGCTATACCTAGTAGGCCGTTTAAAAAATAAAAATAAATTGTCATTAACATTTTCTGGTGAAATTCTGCAATTTTTTGGTGTGATGTACCACTGCTATAACTATTAGACCGGTAAAAAAATAAAATAACATTTGTCAGTTACATTTTAGGGTCAATTTCACCAATATGTGGGTGTAATATACCCCTCCTCTACCTAGTTGACAGCTTAATAAATTTCAATAATTTTTATTTTACATTTTCGGGTGACAATAAACAATTGTTTTCTGTCATAGAACCCTGCTCTACCAAGTAGACAGGTTAATTAATTTGTGTAATTTTTCTCTTACATTCTTGGGTTGACATTATACAATTTTAGACATGAATAAACCCCTGCTCTGCATAGGTGACAGGGAATAAAATTTCTGAAATGCTACTTTAATTGATGCGCGCCACCTCCTTTGATTCAATGCTTAAACAAGTTGTACCACATTTAAGCTTCAATACTTTGTCCCACATTTCCGCTATACTCTTTTGGCCAACATTTGGGCCTCAATAGCTTTTCCCACAATTCCGCTTGACTCTTTTGGCCCACATTTGGGCTTCTGTAATTTGTCCCACATTTGCGCCTCTATAACTTTTTCCACATTTCTTCTCGATCCCAATTTTTTTAAAATAAAATTATATCCCTTAAATTTAGTCTCTTTTTCTCACGCTCCCTCTCCGGCCTGGAACCCTGATTCCCCGCCACCCGTAATCACCATGGTAGGCGCATAAAAGAACATCGAAAGTTGATAGAGCAGATATCAAATTGGATCGTGAACATCATGGGGACGTGCGACATGGTGGGGCAGTAAGTATGCACACGCCTACACGAACTAACTGACAGGGGTCAGCCCCTGCAACTTCTGGGTCTCCAAATTGGGCACATGGTCTGAGCTTGCCCTTTACGGCTTGGAGGTGCTGGCCTGCCCTGCAGCCGGTGTATTGTCTGAACGTGTGTTTAGCACGACTGGAGGGTTATATTTCCCAATGTTTTGGGGTGTACCCTAATTTAAAAAATTAAAATAAATTTTAAACCAAAAAGCAGTGTAGGCTACCTCCTCCTCCTCCACCGCCACTTCCACCTACACCGCCACATCCACCGCCTCCTCAACCTCCTACTGCATATGGACCTGGTCCTCCTAGATCAAGATTATAATTTTTTATTTTTACGTATTTTATGTTATTTTAAGTCATTTCCCTATCCACACTTGCCATGCTCTTAACCACATTTTGACAACATTTTCAGCCCTCTAGCCCTTTCCATGACATTTTTACAGCCATTTTAGTGCTCAAAAGTTCGGGTCCCCATTAACTTCAATGGGGTTTGGGTTCCGGGTCAAGTTCGGGTCCTGAACTCGAACTTTTTTCCGAAGTTCGGCTGAACCCGTCGAACCCGAACATACAGGTGTCCGCTCAACTCTACTAACCATCCTTTATCCAAACATTATTTTTTTTTTCCATAATCAGGATTACAGTAGTTTGGCATTTGCTGCACTGGAGAAGGTGGATAGACACTGGAGGGGCGGCAACCATATTGCAAAAATGTCAAGGAGGGAGTCAAGACGAATTTTTGACTTTGGTAGTCTATCACCTACAGGGCTAAATGCCAAATAAGACATTTTTTTTTTTTTTGTGAAGCAAAGTATTAATGGGGGGAGTGCCCCTTACTGATGGGATATCCCATGTCTGGCTGTTTATCAGTACTGGGATGTCCCCCTGGTGGCGGGCAAACCCTGCCTATATTTCATCTGATATTTCCTCTATTTCATCTGATATTTCATCTGATATTTCATCTAATATTTCATCTGAGAATTCATTTGAAATTTCATCTTATATTAAATTTTTTACTTCATCTGATATATATTTTTTAATATATCCAGTAAAAGTCCACAGCGTGTTTAATATTGGGTATCCAGCAACTCTTTTTATATATATTTTATATTTATTCATATTTTATTCGTAATACATATTATTGTATTTTATTATATATATATATGACTATATTTTTTCATCTAAAAGGTGGAAAGTGTTTTGAAAACATTGGCTGTCATTGCTATCATATTTAGCAACTAGCTATCAAAAAAACGCATGTGTCCCCGAAAAAACGCATCAAAGACGCATCACTACCGCAATGTCGCATCATAGAGAAAAGGGCTGTGTAAGATCTTCCAGTCCATCTCTTACCCATGTCTTACGCCCTTTCTTAATTTGATGGGATCCGCCCTAGCAATCAACAGATAGGTATATAAGGACTTGGACTCTCCTACATGAATAAACCCACTGAGGAAGAAATAGTGATCTATTTCGAAACTCGTCTGGTACCTATGGTTTATTCATAAAGAGTCCAACACTTTAAGCATGGCCATACACTGTTGAAAGATATCCACGAAAATGCCTTTACGAGAAAATGAGTGAAGACTCACTGGTGATAGAATTTACCTACGGCAAGTTATCTACAGCAATATACTAACAGTAAGGAAAAATCCTACTTCCACGATAAAAAGATTGAAGATTCATTGCAATTTTCAGCCTGCGATTTTGAGTCTGTATTACATATCATACAAAAAAAAAGGTAACAGCTCATCTTGCGAGATTAGGAGTAATTCATCGGAGCTCTGATCCATGCTATCAGCAAGCAACTATACTCTGCCGTTTGTATCTGGTCTTATCTACATCGAGGTAAGCGCCTTGACACGTGGGACGCCACAAGTATGCGCACTACCAAACAGTGAGTACTCAAAAAGTCATATTATGAGACTGATTGCTGCGAACTTTACCAAATATGATTTACCAGCATAATAGAACTTACCTATATAGCGGGACTTTATCCTTATATCTATCTATCTACTTGGTAATATTTAACCAGCTGCAATGCACATATCAACCTGCGTCATTGCGGACTCTACCTATGAGACAGCTCATCTACGATCCCACATAGGAATTTACCTATTCATTATCCAATTTTATGTCAATGTATGTTTTTATGTCATTAAGTTGTATCGAATAAATTGCACCATATTTTTTCCAACATTTACCTGCTTGGTCTCTCACGTGTACCCATATGTTTGAGTTCCCGTCTATTTCAATATACAAAATCTGTTGCATACTCTTTCTCAGATCCTTCTGGGAATCCGATTACCCGAATATTTGATCTCCTGGATCTATCCTCTAGGTCCACTATCTTTTCCCGGAGGATTTGTATTTCAGACTCATTAGAATCTATTCTTTTTATAGCAGCCGTCATTTCTTTTTTCATAGATCTTGAGAACTCCTGGAGATCTTTAACTTTTTTGCGAATATTATTCATATCGTCCCTAATAGGCATAATGTCTGACTGCACTGCTGCTATTTTAGTGGATAATTCCCCTAAGGCATGGTTAGAGGTTTTCACTGCACCTAAAATATTCTCCAATTTCCTATCTATTGATTCTATTTTTTTTTTATCTGAAGCTACTTCTGGTAACTCGGTTCTAATGTGTACGCCATCCTCTTTGGCCTCATGCACACGACCGTTGTTTGGGTCCGCATACGAGCCGCCGTTTTGGCGGCTCAGATGTGGACCCATTCACTTCAATTGGGCCGCAAAAGATCGGGACAGCACTCCGTGTGCTGTCCGCATCCGTGGCTCCGTTCCGTGGCCCCGCTAAAAAAATATAACATGTCCTATTCTTGTCCGTGCTTTGCGGACAAGAATAGTCATTTATATTGCTGGCGCTCATTCCGTTGTGCAAATTGCGGAAGGCAAAACGGACGGCTTCCGTTTTTGCGGATCCGCGGTTTGCGGAGCGCAAAAAACGGGACGGCCGTATGCATGAGGCCTTTATCTGAGATTTTACTATCAGTCAATCCCTTTATTTTTTTTATATGTACGTGTTTTTGGTTGGGGAGATTTCAAAAATGTGTCCATCTTGGTCAGTGGACTATTTAAACCATCCCTCTTTGGGGAGGGGGGTCCTGAAGATTTCCGATGATTATTCTTTGGTGGCATTTTATTTATTTTTTTGTATAAAATAATATGCGCAGAAGTTAATTAATGAAGTGCAGTATGACCAGAATATTTAAACGCATCTAAGGGTCCATTCACACGTCCGTTGTTTCTTTCCTGATCTGTTCCGTTTTTTGCGGAACAGATCTGGACCAGATCTGTACCCATTCATTTTCAATAGGTCCTGAAAAAAAATCGGACAGCTCAATGTCAGATTTTTTTTCAGGACCCATTGAAAATGAATGGGTACAGAACTGGTCCAGATCTGTTCCACAAAAAACGGAACAGATCAGGAAAGAAACAACGGACGTGTGAATGGACCCTTATACAGCAGTTACGTAAACTCTATATTTCTACACGGAGGATCGTTGCCCCTTTAATCCCACAGCTAAATTGACACGTATGTTTGCACCTTATTGTAGGCAACTTTTTCCATCAAACCAACGGAGCACTTCATATACTTAGCAACTGTTAGGGAGAAGAGCGACTTTTCTAATACACCAAATGTTCTGTTTTGTTCTCAGCACTCAGGGGTATAAAGCTCGATACATTAGCAGGGATAGATACATCAGAAATGTCGAAATCTCAGAGTCCGTCACATTTTGTAGTTTCCAACATATACCGTCCAGAGTGTACCATCCAAGCCAACTCGATATATCAATATGACTTAACTGACAGGTGGACGCAATAAACAGAGAGTAGTCCAGGCTTAATACTGTTTTTACCAGTTTCTCAGATATATTTCTGAGGAGTAAAAGATGTCTCAGGCACACTGCAGGAGGTTGTATATATGAATAAAGTAGCACTTTTAAACGCACAGCAGATTCCTTATCCAGAGTTCAATTCAGGGCCCCCACAGGAGCACAGTTCGACTCTCCCCCACGCTTATCCCCCATCTATCAAATTACTTCCACTGTCAGTGAAAACAAGCGTTTCCACAAAAGATTTCAATAAGGGGAGGGGGGGGGGGCAGATGTAAAAGAAAAACAGTAATCGCTTTTCCAGGCTGCCAGTCACATAACTCACGGAACCCCCGGTCTATTTAACAGCTCGACCTCGGCTGCACACCTCTTCTGCAACACTGACAGAGGGGGAGAGTCCACCCTCGCAGCTTCTCAGCCAACGGATATGGTAGCTTCGGACAAGGGCTCCAGTCTCCTCCTGATGACCGCAGGCTGGTGAGTGGTAATCCAGAACCGCAAGGCTGGCAGTGTTAAAAGTGTCTTCAGCACACCAGGCAATTTTCTTTCCCGGTACCGGAACTCCGATCCCCAAAGCAGTTTAGGGAGTCTACCGCCGACCACCTATAGCAGGGCTCTTGCTGCGTGTCATCCCCTCTGCTTTCGGGTTAATTAGCGTGAATCTTCCGCCGCCCTCAGCGCTTTCTAAGCCAGCGCTGAAACAGGTGGAAAAGCGCAGCGGGCACATCGCTTCCCACAGTTTGCAGGGGGCGAGGGGAGAAAGGGAGGAGCCGCGGTACGTCTACGTCATCACGTCACGCACACCGCCAGATAAGCCCTTAATGCATACAGATCCCACGTTAGACCCCAATTCACTCCAAATCAGTCGCAAAATTTATGCAGACCCCCAAATCATCCCTCAAATGTATACAGATCAGCCTACAAATTTATACAGATCCCAAATTTATACAAACCCCAAAATCTGACCCCACATTTTTGCAGATCAGCCCACATATTTATACGGACCGCCAGATCAGACCCCAAATTTATAGACCCCAAATCAGACCCCTGTCACCCCCTATAACCCCAACCTCACTCCTCTGTTCATTAAATGCAGACCTCAGACCAGAAAAAATATATACTCACCTCTCTGCTCCTCCTCCGGGCAGCACTGCTCTTGGTTCTGCACCATGTCCTGATGTCGCACAATGTGCTTCTATACACAATACATCCTGGAGCTGTGCGCTGCAAGGACATAGGGCAGCACTTGCACCACAGTATCTCCCCTCATACACTGAGTACCCTTATTCTCCACAGTATATCCACTCATACACTGAGCACCCCCATCCCCAACATTATCTCCCCTCATACACTGAGCATCTCACAATGGAAGTGCTCATTAGTTAATTATGGGTAGCAAGGATGGTGTCCTAGATGGGTGCGTACCCATCCTCCCTGCCCTGGCCAAGACACTTCTTGCCAAACCAAGAGCAGGACTGGATTGGTATGAAGTGTCTTGGACTACTAGTGCACAGATAGTTTGAGAAGCAGTGTGACCATCAATTGTTTTTCAAGTGAAATTATTTGATCTCAGATCTTACCCAACATTAATAAAGTCTAATTTGATTTGCCCCCAATGTTTAATTGACTTTAATGGCACCTTTTCAGTATTATTCTTATTACTGGAGATGAGTGAACCCCTCAAAATTTGATTCAGGTTTGATTCCGCCCAATCGATCCACCAATTCTATTTCGGCCTGAATCGATTCTACCACAAATAAAAGTGCTCCTGTTTGCCTAAAAATTTGTGTATAACACTCTAAGGTCCCCTAAGACTATTTTTTTCTCTCTAGTCTCTCACTTTTTTCTTTTTCTTTTATTATTTCTCTCCCTCTCTACAAAATTCACCAAAATCGAATCACCAAACATTTGGAATTGTTTGCAATTCAACTTTTTACTATATTTGAGTCAAATCTAATTTGTGTTGAATCAATTTGCTCATCTCTAGTTATTTCTGTAGGTTACAAAAGTGGTTTTGCAAGTAGAGTTATGTAATATGCAGTCAATGCCAAGTCTTTGTAAGCTTTATCTGAATAGACAACTCTACTATAAAAAATATTACCAACATAATTCTATTGCATATTGTACACCAAAAACACAAAGCTATAGCTATAGTACCAACCTGATACTGTGGTCCGTGGCAGTCATGTTAATTCTAGATGAGAACTGAACTACCCGTATTTCATAGTCTACAACATTAGCCAGAGATACAATGGTTGATGTAAGTAGAAATAGTACAGTATAGTGGTTCAAAGTTTCAGAGAAGGGGTTCTAGAATGGGATACAAGCAAATCTTTGGGAATTACCAAAGCATTTTGTTACCAAAAACATATTCCTCATATGAAGCGTGTCTTTCTTGTGCGTGTGATTGTACTATCATCATGGAAATTCATTATCTGTATTCAAAACTTTCCAAGTTTTTATTTCTGCCTCAATAAACTTTTTTGTTACAAGGCAACGAAAAATAAAACTTGAGCCGTCAGTTTCGTTATATACAAAATGTTATTCTCAATATGCAAATTTAGATTACCTTTAACCGCTAAAAAGTGAAAATTCGATAATATGGTAAGCCACAATGGGCAAAATGTATTTGTTTTGTTAAGCTGCAGAGTGAATCATGGGAATTATTTTCTTTATGCTGTTTACTAATGTTATTTCATTGACAAGTAGAACATCTGTGCTTTACCATCTGCAAATAGCTTGACAGGAATATTAAAAGTCAAAGCCATCCCAGTATTGCAAGTTTCACAGTGTCAAATTAACTTGACTTATGTCTGTTACACGAATTAGAAATGGATCAGCTCTCAAGTAGTTAGGTTTAGGATTCAATACAGAAATAATAATTAAAAATAGCAACAACTCATGAATTGCATATAATTAACAAAATACAGCACAAATATGGCCATATACACTCATTTAGAATGTAATCCTGGTCAAAACATGTGAGGCCCTCGCACAATATGAATGCTTAACATAGTGAGGTAATATTGACATCCAATAAAATCAGTGTTCATACAGTGTCCAGGTGCAAAGCATAATATTCATCCACCAATGAAATTAGGACTCCTGAATCTGATCGATAGCATCAAGATCAATGATCAATGGTAATGTAATGTTGTAGATATGACTGACAGTAGAAGTATTAAGATAATGCAGAAATGAGTATGTGCTATTCAAGCACTGCTCAGGCACTTCTTAGACTACAAGCTAGTTGGCTATGACATACTCAGCTCAATTCTGTTTCAGAGATCCTCACTGCTCTTTGTTTGCTCTGGGATGCGGGACTCCAGAAGCTTGTAATTGTGTGATGTCGGTGAGTTGACTGACCTACTGCCACGAGTTGCATTAGGAGTTGGTTGGAACACCAATACCTTGTGGGTAAATACTGTAATTAAACAAATATAGTCTATTGGCTGTGAGTTTTTTGCTGGATGTAAGTCTATTTATTTTTTAAACGGGTTTCGGACCTAACTTGCTCCCACCTACAATTTTATATATATATATATATATATATATATATATATATATAATGTGGAGGGTGTGTACAGTCAGGTCCCACTGCCAAACCTACCTCTCAGTCCACATAAAATCCAGTCCATATAACTTTTCTGGACTTTTCTGGGTGGGATATACAGTCAGGTCCATAAATATTGAGACATCGACACAATTCTAACATTTTTGGCTCTATGCACCACCACAATGGATTTGAAATAAAACGAACAAGATGTGCTTTAACTGCAGACTGTCGGCTTTAATTTGAGGGTATTTACATCCAAATCAGGTGAATGGTGTAGGAATTACAGCAGTTTGCATATGCACCAAGTGTCATGTTGAATTGGGTTTAAGTCAGAGCCCTGGTTGAGCAACACAAGGACATTCATAGCATTGTCCCGAAGCCACTCTTGTGTTGTCTTGGCAGTGTGCTTAGGGTAATTGTCTTGTTGGAAGTTGAAAACTTAGCCCAGTCTGAGATGTACTGAGATGTCTGAGATGAGCACTCTGGATCAGGTTTCAATAAAGAATATCTGTACTGTGCGGTACCCTGACGAGTCACCCTGTCTGAGCCACTGAAACCCCCCCAGCATGATGCTGCCACGACCATGTTTTACTGTAGGAAAGGTATTGAGCAATTGATGAGCAATGCCTAGTTTTATCCACGCATGACACTTAGAATGGAGTCCAAAAAGTTCAATCTTGTTTTCATCAGAACAGAGAATCTTGTCTCTAAGTCTTTTCCGTGCTGTTGCTGTGCAGCATTAAAATGTATTGGCTCCGTTGAACCAAAGTTTGTCTCGCCCAAAGTCACGCCTGAGTTCGTCGAATTACTGCTGTATTCATATATGCATATTCAAGAACAATTTAAAATAGCAATCTAAAGTGGGCTTTGGTACGGATTGCTATCATCTGAAGGTTGATTTGCTTAAGCCGAGTGATAACATTGCAAAGTGGAAGCGTTTAAGAATCACAAGCAACTCAAATTCAAAGTGGAGACCATGTAAATTTACAGAGTGGGGTCACTGAATGCTGAGGAGTGTAATGTATAAAAGTCATCAAAGGTCTAAAAACAGAATTCCAAACCTCCCCTGGCATTAACATCAGCACAAAAACCGTGCTGTGTCAGGAGCTTCATGGGATGAGTTTCCATTGGCGAACAGCTACAGATGTAGCAACGCTACCGCTCCTATCACAATCGCGAAAGCGAAGAACGATAACGCAAGTAAAAATAGAAACAAAAAATGAGAATGCAATTTACCTCTGTAACCAGCAGATGGCGCATAGAACTATTATATTCTAAGATTTTAACATACCTACAGACATTTTACAATGACCACACTAGCACTTCAACTATTTCTAAATCTATCATTAATTTATTTTATAAACTATTAATCAAATTTTATAGTTTTTATTTATCCTACCATTTATAATTATTTTATTAAAGTTATTTTTATTTAAATACCTATTTATAACACAACACAAAGGCTATATGCCAAAAGCCGTGTATAAAAGCCAGGTATAATGCAAGCCAGCACCTATTCATAAAACAGGTAACCTTACAATGGCAGCCTGGTGCACTATGAGACATTTAAAACCATCTCTCATCTTAGAGTTAGTTAATCTCAAAGTTGCCTGAGAGCTCTTGGATAGCTTGGGGGACCCAATGCACCTAAATCTTTATCATTAGGGTGACAAAATTATAATTTTATTTTAAATTTTTTTATTGCTAGCTAATTCTTCTCTAACTGCTTAGGAAGGCTGCATAAAAATTAACGGCTTTCTAATTGTTCTAATATATATTTAATAACCCTTCTATACTGTTTTGTTTACTGAACCGGAGGAGTCGATTCCTCTGACTGAGCCGATCCGTGGGAAACAGCTCAGTCAGATAGCAGAGCAGAGAGACGCTGCAGCAGGGAGGAGCGTAATCTGATCCTAGAGTGGAAGCCAGCCCCTCCCCTCTCCGCTCACCCTGGCCTGCAACCAATCAGAGCTCAGGCAAGCAGCTCTGAGTCACACACTGTACAGGAGGGAGTCTAAGAATCAAATGAGTCACAGGTTAAAGGGTTTCTATCACTTCGTATGACATAATTAGCTGTCAGACACTAGCGATCTGCTAGTGTCTGCTCTGGCCAACCATCCTACTATAATCACTTGTGGGGCAGCGTTTTTGCTAAAAAACTAACTTTTATAAATATGCTAATGAGCCTCTAGGTGCTATGTGGGCGTCATTAGCACCTAGAGGCTCCGTCTACCTTCATACACAGCCGCCGCCCAGCGCGTCCCTCCAGCCCGCCCATGTCCTCCTCCGTGTGACGCAGCGGACAAAATCTCGCGCATGCGCCGTGCGCGGCTGTATTCGGCGCATTTGAGATCTCAGCTCGGAGCGGTCAGACATTCAATGTGCATGCGCGGCTGTATTAGGCGCATGCGCATTAAATGTCTGACCGCTCCGAGCTGAGATCTCAAATGCGCCGAACACAGCCGCGCATGGCGCATGCGCGAGAACTCGTCCGCTGCGTCACACGGAGGAGGACATGGGCGGGCTGGAGGGACGCGCTGGGCGGCGGCTGTGTATGAAGGTAGACGGAGCCTCTAGGTGCTAATGACGCCCACATAGCACCTAGAGGCTCATTAGCATATTTATAAAAGTTAGTTTTTTAGCAAAAACGCTGCCCCACAAGTGATTATAGTAGGATGGTTGGCCAGAGCAGACACTAGCAGATCGCTAGTGTCTGACAGCTAATTATGTCATACGAAGTGATAGAAACCCTTTAAAAGAATCTAAAGATCCGACTTAGTTAGAGACTCATTCGATTCTTTAAGTTAAAAGAACCGTGAGTCACTAGAACAGTTTACACTGAGGCTAATGACCAGGCTGCAGCAGTGATAAGGTTAAGCGACAGACGGGCAGTCAGCAGAGAGATAAGAGAAGTGACAGATGACACAGAGTTTAGCTTACAGGTTGAATTAACCCTTTAGCTGCTTTTTTCTTGCCATAATACAAATTCTAACAGTCTATTCAGTAGGACTATCAGCTGTGTATCCACCTGACTTCTCCTCAACGCAACTGATGGTCTCAACCCCATTTATAAGGCAAGAAATCCCACTCATTAAACCTGACAGGGCACACCTGTGAAGTGAAAACCATTTCAGGGGACTACCTCTTGAAGCTCATCAAGAGAATGCCAAGAGTGTGCAAAGCAGTAATCAAAGCAAAAGGTGGCTACTTTGAAGAACCTAGAATATGACATATTTTCAGTTTTACAGCAAGACACGGAGGCTCCTATTGCTATCTCCTTCTTTACTGTCACCACACAGCAGCAAAGAAAAAACTTTACATAACATGACATAACCATAGTAACATCACCCTCCCCTCATAGTCCATATAATAGACGGCTCCTCCTATAGATCCTCCTCTTTCTTTGCTGCTGCCACCAAGATAAGTACTCATTTTGGCAGCTCCTTTGTCTAGATATTTTGCATTAGATTGTGCATTCTATTTTGTATTGCTGTTATTTGTCAGCTGCTATTGGTACTAGTTGCTGCTAGCGTTTATATTACTGCGCTTTGCTTGGGATTCTTTCTCTGCAACCTTTGTTTTGCGATTTTCCTTTTCCTAATACTTTTAGGTTCCGTTTTACCTCCCCATAGCCTCCGCTTTTTGCGGTGTATATTTGTACCCCATTCCAGTGTTTTTACAGGTTTTCCCCGTCTTACCCCATCGGCGCTGCGGTTTTCCCGCGCTCACCTCAGTCTTCCCCATGGCCGCGTGATCTCGCGAGATCCCGGCGGCCATCTTGGTACTCCTTTGGCCGTCTCCCGCTTGTTCTCGCGGGATTTCGGCGGCCATTTTAATTTCTTCTGCTTCTTCCCGCCGGCTATCGCGGGACCTCGGCGTCACTTCCTGTTCCTCCGCATCCGTTCCTGTGATCCAGTCGCCTGTATCGGCGCTCCTGCAGATCGGGTGACTAACCCTGCCTTCCTCCCCTAATCGTTTACCCGGCACTATTGTTAGCTACCCTCTATTAGGCCTCATATATTAATAACCTTAGCTCAGTGTAGCCATTACCTTTCAGCAGGTATATATATAGGGATATATTCTTGTTACTTACCATGCCTCTAACCGATCCTACCCCTGAGGCCTCTGCACCTTCATCCCCTGTTAGGGATGCCCATAGTGGGGCTGACAACCAGGCAGTAGCGCTGCAGCGCTCTGTCTCGGCCGCAATCACTGCTGCAATGGACTCCTTGTCCTCTGTGCTGTCTCATACGATAGCACAGGCACTGGCTGGTCACCCTGTTTCAGGGTCTGTGCAGCCTGCGGCTCCCACAGCCCAGCAACCTCCTAGGAATAGTCCTGTGTCACAGGTACAATTGACTGGTGCGCCTCCGGCCACCCGTGAACACACGCATAGATCGCGTAAGAGAGCCTTTCCGCGCCAGGCAGAACGGGCGCGGCATTGGAAATGCGCTAGAGCGCAACAATTGAGTGATTCTGACGCCGAGATTGGGTCAGATGAGGAGGCCTTTGCTGGAGCAAGTGCTGATTCTGAGGAAGATACACATGCGGGACCCAGTTCCCCAAACTGCCCCATTCCTTCCACTTCTCAAGTGAAGGATTCCTCTACTAGGGCCACTCCGGCTTCCTCCCTTGTCGACCATTTGGGAGAGCCCATGTTTGACCCTAACGCCCTCCACCATCCCAGATCGGCGGAGTGGCTGCCGACGGACCATGTTGGCAAATACTTGGAACATTGGGTCCGCCGCCCCCTTAGCAAGGAGGCGAGAAATAAGATGAAGGCTGAATGCCCTAGACCTATTGTGCCTAATAAGGTATGTGACACTCCTGTGGTTGATCCCAAGGTCACACAATTCCTTGCCAAGTCTGGCTGGAATCCCCGTAAGGGGTTAGACTCAGCTCTGCGTAGCTGTCAGGACAAGCTCCTGGATGTGTTTGGTCCGCTAGCCAAACTGTTTGAGATGGCTGAGAATGCCAGATCGGATGGGTCTCCTATTGACCCCGAGGAAATGAGAGGCTGGATCCAACGTGCAATCTGCATCGCGGGCAACGCCAATTCCTCTCTAGCAATTGAGAGAAGGAAAGCAATTTTATTTAAAATTGACCCGAAACTGGCCAACCTGGCCCTTACCGAATCAGGCGCAGATGCTCAGGGTCATCTCTTTGGAGACTCCTTTATAAAGGATTTAAGCCGGTTCGTGGGAGCTTTCACTGCCCTAGATAAGGCCCAATCTTCAATTAGGAGAGTATTTCAGGGACGGGTCTCCACCAGGGCCGGCAGTATTAGGGGCCGTCTGTCCGGCCGTTCCAATTTTCAAGCCCGCAACGCGGGCAGAGGCTCCTTTCAGCAACGCCCCGCCTTCCAGGAACAGAGGTTTCCATCCCCGTTCTTCCCTGCCAGAGGTGGACAATGGCGTGGCAGACCCTACAGAGGAAATCAGTCCTCACGACGACATTTCGGTAAGTCCTCCCCCGATGGGGGTTTCTTTAGAGCATTGCATAGGGGGCAGACTCTGGCATTTTTCCCCTGCTTGGGCGGCAATAACATCCGACCCTTGGATTTTATCCACTGTAGAAGGCTTCCAACGTGGAACTCGTGGCTTCGCCAGACCAGATTCCTACCCCCCCCCACCTCCCTGCTGTCTCGCCCCGACGCCGCGCTGGTAGACCTAGAGCTCTCTTCCCTTTACCACAAGCGGGCGATCGAGAGGGCACCACCGGACATGTCAGGTGTCATCAGCTCTATCTTTCTGGTCCAGAAGAAAGGGGGTCAGATGCGCCCTGTTATCAATTTACGGGCTCTGAATGCGATTGTCCAATATCGCCACTTCAAGATGGAGGGCATCCATCTACTCCGAGATCTCCTCATGCCGGGCGATTGGTTTGTGAAACTAGACCTCAAGGACGCTTACTTAACAGTACCTGTGTCCGCCCCATCCAGGGACTTGCTGCGTTTCCTGTGGAGGGGAGAAATCTGGAGGTTCTCTTGCCTCCCTTTCGGCCTTTCATCAGCACCGTGGTGCTTCACGAAACTTATGCGACCAGTGGTGGCCTGGCTCCGCAGTCGTGGAGTCCGCCTCATAATCTACCTGGACGACATTCTGGTAATGCACCAGTCAGCCGCGACTCTGTTGATACATCTCCGCTGGACGACGGACCTTCTATCCCGTCTAGGTTTTCTCGTCAATCACGAGAAGTCATGCTTAGATCCATCACAGAGGATGGAGTTTTTGGGGTTTACCGTGGATTCGGTTTCCGAATCCCTCTCGCTTCCCGCAACGAAGCTGCGTTCCATACGCAAGGAACTCAGACATAACCTGTCTATTCCTCGGCTGTCCCTACGCCATTTGGCCAGGATCATAGGTCTTCTTGCCTCTTCGATCCAAGCAGTGTTTCCGGCCCCATTGCACTACAGGGCCCTGCAGCGCTTGAAGATAGCGCATCTCCGCTCTGGCGCTGCGTTCGCAGACACTCTGATCCTGGACCCGGAATCTCGGGAAGAGATCGCTTGGTGGATCGACAACCTGGAAGCATGGAATGGCAAAGCGATATTCGGTTTACATCCCGATTTCACTGTCGAGTCGGACGCCAGCCTTCACGGTTGGGGTGCCCACTGCAACGGGATCTCCACGGGTGGCCGGTGGTCCACAGAAGAGGCACGACTTCATATCAACGCGTTGGAACTTCTTGCCGGTTCCTTTGCCATTCGGAGTTTCACCAACGGGATGGCTCGGGCGTGCATTCGTTTGAGGATGGACAATGTGTCTGCAGTACGATACATCAACCGGTTGGGAGGTACGCGCTCGGCTACCTTGGCTCGGTTAGCGAAAGATTTCTGGGCCTTTTGTCTCTCCAGGGATGTCATGGTTCAAGCGGAATTCCTCCCGGGACTCCACAACAGTCGGGCGGATTGGGGCTCTCGCTACCTTACGGACAGCAGCGATTGGATGCTAGCGCCAGAGACATTTTCAGAGTTATCCAGGAATTGGGGTCCTTTTGCGATAGACCTATTTGCCTCACGTCTGAACACCCAGCTTCCACGGTTTTTCAGCTGGCGCCCGGATCCGGCGGCAGAGGCAGTGGACGCATTCCTGCAACCCTGGTCCGGTCCGCTGATGTATGCATTCCCGCCATTTGCTATGATCCCGAGGATGATGTTACATGTTCGTCGTCATCTGGCCGAATTGGTAGTGGTGGTTCCCTTCTGGGGGACTCAGGCTTGGTTTCCATCACTACTGGGTCTCCTGATAGATGTGCCGTTTCTTCTCCCGAATCGGATGGATCTCCTCCAGGACCCTCGAGGATTACACCACCCGCTCCTGTTGGACGGATCCCTACGTCTGATAGCCTGCCGGATCTCAGGACGCCTGGAGAAATCGGTAATATTTCAGAGGCAACTAGACGCCTTTTGGACAACGCATGGGCTCCCGGCACCAGAAAATCTTATCGGGCAGCCTGGCGATCTTGGTCTAGTTGGTGCGTGGAACGGGACTTGGATCCCGTTTCGGCCCCTGTGACCCATCTTTTAGATTTTCTTACCTCCCTTTTCGAAGCGGGTAAAGCTTATCGGACAATTAATTTGTTCAGATCCGCTATTTCGTCTACGCATCAGGGTTTTGATGGTGTCCCTGCGGGACAGCACCCTTCCGTATCGCGTTTGCTTCGCGGTTCCCGCATGTCTCGCCCTCCCCGTCCTCGCTTTACCACGACTTGGGACGTGTCTTTGGTTTTGTCCTTTTTATCCAACTGGCCAGGTAACCCGGATCTCACCTTACGGCAGTTGTCGGCCAAGTTAGTGGTTCTTTTTTGCCTGATATCCTGTAAGCGGGTCTCTGATGTTCGGGCACTTGATCACGACGCCAGATCATTTACTCCAGAAGGGGTCACCTTCAATATATCCAGACGTACTAAGACCAACATTAGGTCGGTCTCTTACCCATCGTTTCCAGCCTCGCCGGTTCTTTGTCCGGTGGCTTGTTTGAAGGAGTATGAATCTCGGACGCGTACTTACCGTTTGTCTTCGGTTCCTCAGCTTTTCTTGTCCATTCGACATCCATTTGGTCCTGTCTCCAGCCCTACTTTGGCGCGTTGGATGAAGTGGATTATGTCGTTAGCAGGAATTGATACTTCCATATTTACAGCTCATTCCGCTAGAGGCGCATCAGCTACCGCCTTGGCTGTTTCGGGGGCACGATTGGAGGATATTCTACGTCTTGCGGACTGGTCTTCGGCATCGACCTTCAGGGAGTATTATTTTAGACCGCCTCCACATTTGTTTTCTGCTGTGATTGCTCAACTTTAAACTTAGCAATAGGAGCCTCCGTGTCTTGCTGTAAAACTAGGTGATTTTCCTAGTCTATGACGGAAAGTCATGGTTTTATTAAAGACACAGAGGCGAGTATTGCCCACCCTGGGATTCCCTCCCTTACAATGTATTTTCTGTGGTTTTCACTGTGATTTGCATGCTGTGTCTGCATAGTCGGCTTAAGATGTTTATGATGGCAGGATCGCGTATGACTGGCGATGTATTCTTCTGCCCATTGCTTAATTTGTTTATTACTTTCAGGAGGAAGTTGATTCGCTACGGGCTTCAATTGCTCTGCTCCAGTTATAGCCATGTTGGCTTTCAAGGAAGAAAGGTTCCAGTGATCTCAGCTGATGATGTTCGTTCGGATGTTCCGGTGGTTCCATGCTGGTCGTTTTCCCGATTCAAGGTTCCGGTTTTGTGTTCGGTGGTTCCGGTCATGGTGTCAGGCTCGTAAAGAAAGAGGAGGATCTATAGGAGGAGCCGTCTATTATATGGACTATGAGGGGAGGGTGATGTTACTATGGTTACGTCATGTTATGTAAAGTTTTTTCTTTGCTGCTGTGTGGTGACAGTAAAGAAGGAGATAGCAATACTCGCCTCCGTGTCTTTAATAAAACCATGACTTTCCGTCATAGACTAGGAAAATCACCTAGTTGTTTCACACTTGTTTGTTATGTATATAATTCCACATGTGTTAATTCATAGTTTTGATGCCTTCAGTGTGAATCTACAATTTTCATAGTCATGAAAATAAAGAAAACTCTATGAATGAGAAGGTGTGTCCAAACTTTTGGTCTGTACTGTATGTTAAAGGAATCCCTTCTTCTGTCTCATTCAGTAGCTATATAACTATTGAGAGAGATGTATTTTTTTTAAATACATTTACACATTTAACCCTCCATTTTAATTATATTATTTACCCCAGTGTTAAATTCACACCCCCTGGATGCTTGATTTTTTTACTACAGTGGGGTAGATAATTACACACAGGGTTTTAAAGAATAAACTTCCTGACTCAGACCAAGAGCCGACTCAGCGAGTCAACAAGTGAATCGAAGCATCCGCGCATGCGCATTGCGCAACCTAAGCTTCGGTTCACTTGCTTCTTGTCAGCTCAGCGAATGAACCGAAGATTTGATTCATGAATCGGTTCATTTGAATGAACTGATTCAAATGAACCGATTCATGTGAAAGATCCGAACTTCCCATCTCAGGACATACAGGACATAAGACTATGTATCCAATAGATGGCGCTGTTCATGATGGAAAGTAGGCTAATCTGCATAATTAAGGGCAATAAGACTATGTCTTTCACATGTGCTATGTCTTTCATATTTATGCAAATTAGTTTACATAACAAAACAGTATAGATGGGTTATTAACCACTTCCCGCAACTGTAACGCCGAAAGGCGTCATTGCGGCGGCTCCCCCAGGCTACGCTAACGCCAATAGGCGTCATCTCGCGTGAGCCGAGATTTCCTGTGAACGCGCGCACACAGGCGCGCGCGCTCACAGGAACGGAAGGTAAGAGAGTTGATCTCCAGCCTGCCAGCGGCGATCGTTCGCTGGCAGGCTGGAGATGTGTTTTTTTTAACCCCTAACAGGTATATTAGACGCTGTTTTGATAACAGCGTCTAATATACCTGCTACCTGGTCCTCTGGTGGTCCCCTTTGTTTGGATCGACCACCAGAGGACACAGGTAGCTCAGTAAAGTAGCACCAAGCACCACTACAGTACACTACACCCCCCCCCGTCACTTATTAACCCCTTATTAGCCCCTGATCATCCCTGATCACCCCATATAGACTCCCTGATCACCCCCCTGTCATTGATCACCCCCCTGTCATTGATCACCCCCCTGTAAAGCTCCATTCAGACGTCCGCATGATTTTTACGGATCCACTGATAGATGGATCGGATCCGCAAAACGCATCCGGACGTCTGAATGAAGCCTTACAGGGGCATGATCAATGACTGTGGTGATCACCCCATATAGACTCCCTGATCACCCCCCTGTCATTGATTACACCCCTGTCATTGATCACACCCCTGTCATTGATCACCCCCCTGTAAAGCTCCATTCAGATGTCCGCATGATTTTTACGGATGCACTGATAGATGGATCGGATCCGCAAAACGCATACGGACGTCTGAATGAAGCCTTACAGGGGCATGATCAATGACTGTGGTGATCACCCCCCTGTCATTGATTACCCCCCTGTAAAGCTCCATTCAGATGTCCGCATGATTTTTACGGATGCACTGATAGATGGATCGGATCCGCAAAACGCATCCGGACGTCTGAATGAAGCCTTACAGGGGCATGATCAATGACTGTGGTGATCACCCCCCTGTCATTGATCACCCCCCTGTAAAGCTCCATTCAGATGTCCGCATGATTTTTACGGATGCACTGATAGATGGATCGGATCCGCAAAACGCATCCGGACGTCTGAATGAAGCCTTACAGGGGCGTGATCAATGACTGTGGTGATCACCCCATATAGACTCCCTGATCACCCCCCTGTCATTGATTACCCTCCTGTCATTGATTACCCCCCTGTAAAGCTCCATTCAGACGTCCGCATGATTTTTACGGATCCACTGATAGATGGATCGGATCCGCAAAACGCATCCGGACGTCTGAATGAAGCCTTACAGGGGCATGATCAATGACTGTGGTGATCACCCCATATAGACTCCCTGATCACCCCCCTGTCAAGCTCCATTCAGATGTCCGCATGATTTTTACGGATGCACTGATAGATGGATCGGATCCGCAAAACGCATACGGACGTCTGAATGAAGCCTTACACGGGCGTGATCAATGACTGTGGTTATCACCCCATATAGACTCCCTGATCACCCCCCTGTCATTGATTACCCTCCTGTCATTGATTACCCCCCTGTAAAGCTCCATTCAGACGTCCGCATGATTTTTACGGATCCACTGATAGATGGATCGGATCCGCAAAACGCATCCGGACGTCTGAATGAAGCCTTACAGGGGCGTGATCAATGACTGTGGTGATCACCCCATATAGACTCCCTGATCACCCCCCTGTCATTGATTACCCCCCTGTAAAGCTCCATTCAGATGTCCGCATGATTTTTACGGATGCACTGATAGATGGATCGGATCCGCAAAACGCATACGGACGTCTGAATGAAGCCTTACAGGGGCGTGATCAATGACTGTGGTTATCACCCCATATAGACTCCCTGATCACCCCCCTGTCATTGATCACCCCCCCTGTCATTGATCACCCCCCCTGTCATTGATCACCCCTCTGTAAGGCTCCATTCAGACATTTTTTTGGCCCAAGTTAGCGGAATTATTATTTTTTTTTCTTACATAGTCTCATATTCCACTAACTTGTGTCAAAAAATAAAATCTCACATGAACTCACCATACCCCTCACGGAAACCAAATGCGTAAAAATTTTTAGACATTTATATTCCAGACTTCTTCTCACGCTTTAGGGCCCCTAGAATGCCAGGGCAGTATAAATACCCCACATGTGACCCCATTTCGGAAAGAAGACACCCCCAGGTATTCCGTGAGGGGCATATTGAGTCCATGAAAGATTGAAATTTTTGTCCCAAGTTAGCGGAACGGGAGACTTTGTGAGAAAAAAATTAAAAATATCAATTTCCGCTAACTTGTGCCAAAAAAAAAAAATTTCTATGAACTCGCCATGCCCCTCATTGAATACCTTGGGGTGTCTTCTTTCCAAAATGGGGTCACATGTGGGGTATTTATACTGCCCTGGCATTCTAGGGGCCCCAAAGCGTGAGAAGAAGTCTGGTATCCAAATGTCTAAAAATGCCCTCCTAAAAGGAATTTGGGCACCTTTGCGCATCTAGGCTGCAATAAAGTGTCACACATCTGGTATCGCCGTACTCAGGAGAAGTTGGGGAATGTGTTTTGGGGTGTCGTTTTACATATACCCATGCTGGGTGAGAGAAATATCTTGGTCAAATGCCAACTTTGTATAAAAAAATGGGAAAAGTTGTCTTTTGCCAAGATATTTCTCTCACCCAGCAAGGGTATATGTAAAATGACACCCCAAAACACATTCCCCAACTTCTCCTGAATACGGCGATACCACATGTGTGACACTTTTTTGCAGCCTAGGTGGGCAAAGGGGCCCATATTCCAAAGAGCACCTTTAGGATTTCACAGGTCATTTACCTACTTACCACACATTAGGGCCCCTGGAAAATGCCAGGGCAGTATAACTACCCCACAAGTGACCCCATTTTGGAAAGAAGACACCCCAAGGTATTCCGTGAGGGGCATGGCAAGTTCCTAGAATCTTTTATTTTTTGTCACAAGTTAGTGGAAAATGCAGATTTTTTTTTTTTTTTTTTTTTTTCATACAAAGTCTCATATTCCACTAACTTGTGACAAAAAATAAAAACTTCCATGAACTCACTATGCCCATCAGCGAATACCTTGGGGTCTCTTCTTTCCAAAATGGGGTCACTTGTGGGGTAGTTATACTGCCCTGGCATTCTAGGGGCCCAAATGTGTGGTAAGGAGTTTGAAATCAAATTCTGTAAAAAATGACGAGTGAAATCCGAAAGGTGCTCTTTGGAATATGGGCCCCTTTGCCCACCTAGGCTGCAAAAAAGTGTCACACATCTGGTATCCCCGTACTCAGGAGAAGGTGGGGAATGTGTTTTGGGGTGTCATTTTACATATACCCATGCTGGGTGAGAGAAATATCTTGGCAAAAGACAACTTTTCCCATTTTTTTATACAAAGTTGGCATTTGACCAAGATTTTTATCTCACCCAGCATGGGTATATGTAAAAAGACACCCCAAAACACATTCCTCAACTTCTCCTGAATACAGAGATACCAGATGTGTGACACTTTTTTGCAGCCTAGGTGGGCAAAGGGGCCCATATTCCAAAGAGCACCTTTCGGATTTCACAGGTCATTTTTTACAGAATTTGATTTCAAACTCCTTACCACACATTTGGGCCCCTAGAATGCCAGGGCAGTATAACTACCCCACAAGTGACCCCATTTTGGAAAGAAGAGACCCCAAGGTATTTCGTGATGGGCATAGTGAGTTCATAGAAGTTTTTATTTTTTGTCACAAGTTAGTGGAATATGAGACTTTGTAGGAAAAAAAATAAAATAAAAAAAAATCATCATTTTCCGCTAACTTGTGACAAAAAATAAAAAGTTCTATGAACTCACTATGCCCATCAGCGAATACCTTAGGGTGTGTACTTTCCGAAAAGGGGTCATTTGTGGGGTGTTTGTACTGTCTGGGCATTGTAGAACCTCAGGAAACATGACAGGTGCTCAGAAAGTCAGAGCTGCTTCAAAAAGCGGAAATTCACATTTTTGTACCATAGTTTGTAAACGCTATAACTTTTACCCAAACCATTTTTTTTTTACCCAAACATTTTTTTTTTATCAAAGACATGTAGAACTATAAATTTAGAGCAAAATTTCTATATGGATCTCGTTTTTTTTGCAAAATTTTACAACTGAAAGTGAAAAATGTCATTTTTTTGCAAAAAAAATCGTTAAATTTCGATTAATAACAAAAAAAGTAAAAATGTCAGCAGCAATGAAATACCACCAAATGAAAGCTCTATTAGTGAGAAGAAAAGGAGGTAAAATTCATTTGGGTGGTAAGTTGCATGACCGAGCAATAAACGGTGAAAGTAGTGTAGTGCCGATTTGTAAAAAAGGGCCTGGTCTTTAGGGGGGTATAAACCTGTGGTCCTTAAGTGGTTAAATATATATTAGAACAATTAGAAAGCCGTAAATTTTTATGCAGCCTTCCTAAGCAGTTAGAGAAGGATTAGTTAGCAATAAAAAAAAATAAAAAAAATCAGGTTTGCACTGCACTACAGATACGTGGACCTGGACCAGTAAGCACAGTCAGGGACGTTATATCTCCATAACAGCACACTGGGTAAATGCAGTGGCGGCTGGGCCTGAGGCAGATAGCAGTTTGGTGCATGTCCTTCCACTACCGAGGATTGCAGGGCGCTTCAGTTTGCCTCCTGTTGCTTCCTCCTCCTACTCTGCTTCCTTATCCTCTACCGGCTCCTAATCCGGTCAGCGTAACACCTTCACCACCAACTTCAGCACATCCAGGGGTAAAGGACAGCAGGCAGTTTTAAAACTTATTTTTTTGGGGGACAAACCCCACACTGCACAGGAGCTGTGGACGGGCCTTGAACAACAGACCGATAAGTGATTGGTGCCAGTCAGCCTCAATCCCGGCCTGGTGGTGTTCGATAATGGGCGAAATCTCGTAGCAGCTCTGGAACTAGCCAGTTTGACGCACATCCCTTGCCTGGCGCATGTGCTGAATTTGGTGGTGCAGAGATTCCTTAAAAATTACCCCGATATGTCAGAGCTGCTGCATAAAGTGCGGGCCATCTGCGCGTGCTTTCGGCGTTCTCACCCTGCTGCTGCTCGCCTGTTAGCCTTACTGCTCACCGCCTCATATGCGACGTGCCCACAAGATGGAACTCCACCTTGCTGATGCTGGCAAGACTACGCGAGCAGCAGCAGGCGATAGTGGAGTTTCAGCTCCAGCACGCATGGGTGAGTCGCTCTGCGGAACAGCACCACTTCACCACCAATGACTGGGCCTCCATGCGAGACCTGTGTTCCTTGTTTTTTTTTTTTTTTTACTTATATTTTTTATTATAAATTTCAAAGTATAACAGTAGGTAACAGGATACCAAGGTATAGGCTCACAGGCCACGCCAAAGTAGTATTAAATACAGAGTGAGTACATGGCAAATATCAAGATATTGCGCAATACATGGGTTAACATACAAGTCAATCACTAGCCACTTTGAGAAAGACATACAATGGATGAGGTGTATGCAGAACTGAGAACACAGTAGGACGACGAGACCTAGTGCAGAGATATTTTAGTCTACAGCTTGGGGTGTGAAAATCTCCCTAACGGGACATATTTCGTATTGAATGGTTGTGCTAGGAGGTTACAATTGTGTGTTCCAATCTATTTAGGCAACAATATAGTAAACTGAGAATTGGGGGATCTGTATTTAGACCATAGAAACCATTTTTTGAGGAATGTCATATGTGTGCGAGATTCCCAAGAGGATAATTCCTCAAACCTATGAATCTGATCAATTTTTTTAATCCATTGGTCTAGGGTTGGGACTACAGGTTGTAGCCAAAATTTAGGGAGTTCCGTCCCATGGCCTAAGAGAAGCGCCCTAGCTGGGCTGTTCAATATGTCTAATTCTATCTGAACCACAGCGGAAGGTGGAGAAGTACTTAACCAAGCTATTGCACGTGAAAGAAGAATGGCTTTCCCGTATATCTCAGGATTTGGTAGGCCTATTCCCCCAGCATGTCTAGGCTTGGTGAGAAGAGCAGATGAGAGTCTCGCTTTCTTTCCACTCCAGATGAAAGATCTGAACTTTTTCATAATCGTATCATAATAGTGTTTGGGGACAGGGATGGGGAAGACTTGCTGCAAATAGGTAAGGCGGGGGAGTATTAAGGAAGAGAGAAGGTTTTTGCGACCAAACCAGGACAATGTTGGGTTGGATCGGGCCAGATTATCAATAGATTCAATAAGTGATTTTTTTTTTTTAAAGGGGACATAATTAAGGGAAAAGAGTTCGGTTATTTCAGGGCTAATCTTGACCCCTAGGTATGTGATATTGGGAGAGGACCAGTTGAATGGGGAATCCATCATCAGTTGACATTTGGTTACCCGGGGGATACCTAGACAAAGGACAAGCGATTTACTAGCATTAATTTTAAAGTCTGACATGATGCTGTATGTATTTAGATGGGACTGAATTTGAGGTAAAGATACCTTCGGGTTGATCGTCATCATAAGGACATCGTCAGCGAAGGCAGCTATTTTCTGTTCCTTACCTCCCAAACATAGACCTACTACCTCCTGGTTCAATCTTATGGTTGCAAGGAGTGGTTCGAGAGCCAAAATAAATAGGAAGGGTGATAGGGGGCAACCCTGGTGGGTCCCATTTCTAATAGAAAATGAGGAGGATAAATTACCATTAACTAGGACTGAAGCTGTTGCTTGTTCATACATCGAGAATATAGCTTTGACAAAGGAGTCAGGTAGACCAAATCTCGGCAGCACTTGCTTTAAGTATGAGCAATTAACCCTATCAAATGCTTTCTCAGCATCTGTGCTGAGTAAAAGCAAAGGAGAGGAAATCCTTTGGCATGGCAGAGAGTATTAATCACTCTGGTGGTGTTGTCTTTGCCTTCTCTGTTGCGGATAAAGCCGACCTGATCTCCATGGACAAGTTGAGGAAGAAGGATAGCTAGTCTATTAGCTAACATCTTGGCCAGGAGTTTGAGGTCTATGTTTAGGAGGGAAATAGGTCTGTAGTTGGAACATACTTTGGCATCTTTCCCTACTTTAGGGATGAGAGCGATGTGGGCCGCAGTCATATCCCTTGAAAGAGAAATTCCCTTAAGAGTCTGGTTGCAGACTTCCAAGAGGTGGGGGAGAAGGAGTTCCTGGAACACTTTGTAGTATGCTAACGGAAGGCCATCAGGGCCTGGGCTCTTTCCTGTCGGCATTTGATGCATTGCTTTTTTAAGCTCGACTTCTGTTTTGGGGAAATGTTAGGGAGTTTAGCGGCTGTCAAAAATGAATGCACGAGCTTCTGGTTCTATTGTTGAGGGAAGATTATAGAGATCATTATAAAAGGAACGAAATTGGGCAGCAATCTGGTTAACCGAAAAAATAGGGGTCCCATCCTGTGAGGATAGCTGGTCAACGTAATTTGCGGACCTCCTCCCTTTAATCCTGTTCATTACAAATTTAGTGGCCTTATCACCATGTGCGAAAAATTTGTGCTGGGAGCTCATATAATATTTGGCTGCCCTAAAGGTTAGGAGGGATCTAAGTTTGGCTCTATGCTCCGATAGCTCTTGGAATTGGGAGTCAGAGGGTTTAGTTTTGTGTTGTGACTCGAGTCTCTGAATATTTTTTAGAGTTTCATCTATTTCTTTTTCCCTCACTCTCTTTTGGTGCGTGCCAATGTTAATAAATTGTCCCCTGATAACCGGTTTGTGAGCGTCCCAAAGAGTATTAATCGCTAATTCAGAACTTTTATTTAGGGAAAAATACTCTGTGATGTGCTTGGAAATCCGCTCAACCGAGTCCTGGTATCCCAAGAGGGATTCATTTAGGCGCCAGTTAAAGCACGAGGGCATTTCATTAGGGGCCAGAACTGTAATAAAAACGGGGGAAGGATCTGACACATGTATTGAGCCAATAGAAGCCTCCTTACACAGATGTATGTGTTCTTTAGAGATAAACAGATAGTCCAGTCTGTGATAAGAACCATGTGTTGGGGAGTAGAACGTAAAGTCTAGAGTATTAGGATGGTAAGACCGCCAAACATCTATCAAATGTAAGTCCCAGAGGGTATTCCTGATAGCTTTTAGAGATTTTCTAGAGTGGGATGATTTATGAGAAGAAATATCTAGTTGTGGGAAAAGTGCAACATTTAAGTCACCCCCTGCAATTACTATACCTTCCTTAAAGGAATCTATGATGGGGAAGATATCAGAGAACCAACGGGATTAGTTGGAGTTAGGGGCATAAATATTTATAAAAGTGTATGTTTGCGGCCCTATAGTGCCTTTGAGTAAGATAAACGTACCATCTGGGTCTAAATTTTGGCTGACAAATTTAAAAGGGATTTTCCTTTGTATACTGACCCCGCTAGAAGCTGAAGAGCTACCCCCACAGTGATACCAATTGGAATAGTGAGAGAACCGCATGTCAGGGTAGTGGTTGAAGCGGAAGTGCGTCTCTTGTAGGAATACCACTCCAGCCCTGGCTTTTCTTAAAATGGCAAAGATTTGGCTCCGTTTTGAGGGGGAGTGAAAACCTTTGACATTGTAAGAAGCTACTGACAAGTCAGCCATTAAGTATAGTATGTGTAGGTTTACCTTGTAGCTGAAGTAGCCTTCCCCAAGAGAGCGCAACAGGTTTGTGAAGGTCCGCTGTCTTGTGTATCATGGAAGCTGTGTAAGGAAGGGATTCACTTCATATCAATGGGAGAGACAAATACCTTGGATTAAGAGTAAGGAAAGGGAACATAACACAACTTGTTAAACAAACAAAAAATGAGAAACTGACAAATTGAAATATTTCATAATCAGGAGGGGGTTAGTTGGTCTGTAGACAGATTGGGAGATCGTATAACGCCCTGAAAGGGTTATATTAAGGCAAAAATGGGGGAAAACCTTAGAGACAAAAGAGCAGATCATATGAAATCACGTTAATAATAAGACCATAACTTTAGGTGAATAAAAGACTATGGTTCCCAAATACCAGTAAAGCCTATGTTGGTCAGAGAGTAGACAAGTAAATCTATCTACTGCTCTTGAGAGAGACTTCTTGGGGTGAGCTATAGGCCTCTTTTCTTGGAACGGGAGGACTTTGGTGTACGTAGAACTTCAAAAGGGGCCACTTTGGGAATATCAGGCAGGATACTTAGATCTTGAAAAAGTTCCCAATTTTCAATCGGCATAGGAGGCACATTCAGTAGCTCATAAGCGGCCGTGAGATCTGTAAATGATGAAATATTAACCCTCTTGCCCGCATATGAGAAGGTCAAGCCGAATGGATAGGACAACCGATATAGAACTTTTTTGGACCGGAGCCAATCTGTCAGGGGCTTGAGGGACCTGCGTTTCTTCAGGGTTGAAGGGGCTAAGTCCTGATAAATATCGATCTTGGAATCTTCATATGCTAATTCAGGGTGGTTACATGCGGCTTCCAAGATGGCAGCTATCAATTTAAAATTGAGGAACTTGCATATTATGTCCCTGGGTGGTTCAGCCGGTTTGGGCTTAGGTCTCAGGGCTCTGTGCGCCCGTTCTATGACAACTTCTTGTGGGAAATCCGGGCCCAGCAACGAACCGCATACTTCAATGATGGTAGCTGAGATATCGCCAGGGGGGACCGATTCTGGCACACCTCTGAATCTCAGGTTGTTTCGGCGCCCCCTGTTTTCCTGGTCTTCTAATGAGCTATGGAGATCATTTAGATATAAAGCGCAGCGGCGAAAAGAATCCGACACCGCAGACTGGTGATTTAAAATCTCTGCTTGGTGCGACTCCAGATTTTCCACTCGATCCCCAATATGCCTCACCTCATGTCTGCATGCTGACAGCTCTGCAAGGATCGGCTCCATTACTCTATTAACAGCACGGTCAAGGTATTTCCTTGTGATCGGAAGATCAGTGCTGGTTTGAATGTCTTCTGAGTCGCTTTCTCTTTCCGATTGTGCTGAGACGCGCTTCGGAGCTTTGACCTGCGGCGTCGGCGCCATCTTAGGTTCTCTAGCAGCTACCATGGTGGCGGCTTTCTTGAGAAATTTCTCCATGTCTCCACCAGTGATCTGGTTTTTGGAGGGAGCAGGGGGGTCACCGTGTCTGGCGTTCCCGATTTTCACCATTTTTGCCTCTGAAAGCTAATTTTAGCTGGCGTTAGGGACGAATCTCTTCACAGAGCAGAGAGCTATGCGACCATCTTCATCCGGCGCTAGCTCCGCCCCGACCTGTGTTCCTTGTTGCGCTGTTTCGAGTACTCCACCAACATAGCCAGTGTCGATGACGCCGTTCTCAGCGTTACTATCCCACTTCTATGCCGCCTTTGAAAAAACGCTCCTGGCAATGATAGGCGGGATAATTTCATAGGGTTTCCGGCCAGTCATTCACAGGTGGCTCCGAGGGTGGGTTCCTGCATCCACAAATGCCAGGTACACAATTGTCCAGCCAGGGCACAGTTCTGGAGGATGATGAGGTGGAGGATCAGGAGGAGGCGATGGAGGAGGAGGAACCTTGTGCACAGCAGGGTGGCATCCAGACCAGCTCATGGCCATCACTGGTGCGTGGCTGTGGGGATACATAGGACACAGACGATACACCTCCCACAGAGGACAGCTTTTTGTTGCCTCTGGGCAGCCTGGCACACATGAGCGATTACATGCTGCAGTGTCTCCGCAACGACCGCCGAGTTGCCTACATTCTAACTTGTGCTGATTACTGGGTGGCCATGCTGCTGGATCCCCATTACAATGACAACGTACCGACCTTAATTCCGTCACTGGAGCGTGATTGTAAGATGCGCGAGTACAAGTGCATGCTGGTAGACACGCTGCTGGTGGCATTCCCACCTGACAGCCGGGGCACAGTGGAAGCACAAGGCAAGGTCGCCAACGTAGGTGGGGCACCGCCAACACCTCAGAAGGCAGGGTTAGCATGGCCAAAATATGGAAGAGCTTTGTTAGCACGCCACAACAACCAGCACCACCAGCTGATATGGAGCATCTTAGCAGGAGACAGCATTTCAACAACATGGTGGAGCAGTATGTGTGCACACGCCTACAGGTACTGAATGACGGGTCTGCCCCCTTCAACTTCTGGGTCTCCAAATAGGGCACATGGCCTGAGCTTGCCATTTAGGCCTTGGAGGTGCTGGCCTGCCCTGCAGCCAGTGTATTGTCTGAACGTTTGTTTAGCATGACTCGAGGGGGTTATCACAGTTTATATTTCCCAATTTTTTGGGGTGTACCCTAATAAAAAAATGTTTTAAATTAAAACCAAAAATCAGTGCAGGCTACCTCCTCCTCCTTCACGGCTGCTTCCACCTACACATCCACAGCCTCCTCAAACACCTACTTTATATGGACCTCGTCCTAGATCAAGATTATTATATTTTTTATGTATTTTATGCTATTTAAAGTCATTTCCCTATCCACATCTTGCCATGCTCTTAACTACATTTTGATGCCATTTGCAGCCCTCTAGCCCTTTCTATGACATTTTTACAGCCATTTTAGTGCTCAAAAGTTCGGGGCCTCATTGACTTCAATGGGGTTCGGGTTCGGGGTCAAGTTTGGGTCCCGAACTCAAACTTTTTTGTGAAGTTCGGCCGAACCTGTTGAACCCGAACATCCAGGTGTCCGCTCAACTCTACTCATTAGGAGTTTAAAATTATTACCTAATCATCAGAATTATTTTTTAGTCATTGGCAGCTATTATAATATTACATAATTTTAGCACATTTTATGCTCTACAGTTTTAAATGTCTGGTGAGGCTTTCTGGATAATATTTTAAAAGTTGGTGTTTTACATCTACAGATAATTCAGTTCTAGCTGTCATAACTCTAAAATGGACACTCAGCCAACTGTCGGGAGAGATGGAAGTTCCTAGCAGAAAGATGTATCATGTCTATTTGGAAATGTTACACAACGCAACCCAACAGTAGTCAAGCGGAGATGGAGTACACTTAATCAGCATTCTCCCTTATCTCTCCTGAGTTTTCCTTTCTGAAAGGCAGCATCTAAAATCATCCAATTATTCTGCAGTAATCACACGTATGGAATAATAGTAACAGAAATTGGGAGCAGATAAGTACTATTTATCACAATCAAGCGAGCTACTTAACTCAATGACTTCAATGTTTTTAAAAAACCCTTGCTCCCTATAAAGCTCAATTTTGCAAACTTTTTAGATTTTTAATTTATTACTCTGCATCTTCTAAGTGCAAATTACACTGGCTGCATCATGTCAGTTTTGTAATTGGATTTTTCAGAAAATTCTATAAAAAATAGTAAAAGAAGAAAGGTAAAATAGATAGCTAAAGTAATAAATTCAAGGCATGATTAGTTATGGGGTTGAGGCTTTGTTGCTGTGGCTTTAGAAATTCCACTAGGCTGTTTTTAACTAGAAAATGGGATGCATATCTTCCATAGTAAATTATTGCATATTGAAGGATAATCATTTTTCTGGGATGTGCTTTTACATGCTATATATCTTTTTTTTCTTACCTTGGATTTATGGTGTTCTTTGTAAATTACATCAATATCAAGTTATTTTCAGAATGCCAGAGCCAAAAAAAGTTTACTTATTGTGATCGCAGCCATATTACAGCTCCATACAACTATGGAGTAGCACTGAGCCATAATACGTCACCAGGTAGACTTCTACTATATATTTTATATTTATACTGTGTCCTATAAAGTATGTATCTGTTGTAATTGTATTGTAACTGTTGTAATGCAAATATGTCATATTTCCTGGATATTTAAACATGCTCTTTTCTTTTTCATATAACAAATATTGGTTAAATTGGGTCATTTTGAATATGCTAAAGAAATTATATTGGAGGGGGGAGTGTCTCCTCTTTCCAATTTATTGAATCCACCTATGCTTTTTATTTTAAATATGTTGTGTGCACACTATTTGTAGAGAGACGATTCTTATGCTTCGCCAAACTTCACAAAGAAATTCGGTTCATTGAGATTTACTTTGGTGATGAGGCCTTTCAGGGGTTAATCAGTGGTAAAAAAAAATCACCTCATCCATTTGTTCGCTTGCTGAAACTGTGTGAAATATTGCGCGGTGACATGATGACGTCACCCCGTCATCACACTGGCCAGGCGCGCTGATGTGGTGATATAAATCGTCACCACGAGCAATATTTTGCATGGTTTCTTCAATCAAGAGCGAGCAAATGGATGAGGTATGGGTTTTTTTTTGTTTTGTTTTTTTGCCACCATTTCACACTGGATCTTCAAGCAAGATGGCCACATCAGCCTCTTTGGGCTCAAATTGAATATTTTTTTTTTTAAATGGTTAAACCCTGAAAAGGGTTAATATTAATCTCAGATGCCGTGATCAGTGATGAACGCAGCATCTGAGGGGTTCAGTGATGGGGGACGGCGCAATCGCCATTCATTGCACCCGCTACTTACAAAAAAATGTAATTCATCAAAATGCGTTTTATTTTATTTTTTATTCAGCGAAGCAGCCGAATCAAATTTTTAGGAACTTTGTGCATCTCTAGTTACCACGAAGTGCGAGGAAATTCGTCTTTGTGGCAAATCCAATTTTTCCTGAAATTCGGATTAAAGCCAATACCTTTCACTTCAATTCACTCAACACTAATTATATGATATGCCATGATGAAAGACGACATGCATTCTTCCGAAACGTGTAGCTTTTTACATTCACTTTATGGATTTTAAGGGGTCAATAAAGAAGTATTTTTTTATATTGAACTCTGTGCTGAATTCCATTTTCCAATGCTCTCTTCTGAGCACCGTCTGGACTCCCTGTTTGTGCTGTAAGGTGTTGGTGTGGTGAGCTGACCAGCATTTTTATGTTTCCTTTTTGCATATGATCCCTGCACCTAATCATTAGTTGCAGCAGGTCCCATGTTCCTGTGTTAGCATCTATGCCTCGGGAGAAGCTGCTACATAGGCAGACCTCAGGGTCAGGAGTGATGGTTTAGCATCCTATGAGTGATTTAATTTTGTATTTTACAAGCTCATCAGAGGCATACATAGATCTCATAGGGCCCCAAAGTAAAATGTATGGGCCCCCCTCACCCACCCAGTTTTCTTGATTGAAAAGGGGAAACAGGTGCTTCATAAATATGGTGCACATTCTGAGCACCATATTTCTCAATGTATTTACCCTTGACACTGATAAATCTTTTTCTTCTCATCTATTACAACTCTGGCTGCTTTTAGCCACCACTCAGTGCATAAGAATTTATAGATTAGATTTGGCTAAATTTGAATCTGTAATAAGTAGTTTTCACTGAGCTCTATAGATTGTCTCTATAGCTCTTTTGAGCTCTATAGCTCAGTTGAAGGACAGAATAGCTGGCATTAAGTATAGGACCTGACTACGGAAGGGGTTGTGGTCAGAGTCCACAAGTTACCCTCTATATTCTGTACACCTGTAATAGATAGTAATACAACACTAAGGAGGTGAATAGTAGTGATGAGCGACAGGGGCGACATTTCGCAAATATTTTGTAGAATATTTGTCATATATTCGTGAATTCGCGAATTCGAGATTATATTCCTGATTGCAAAAATCAGCAATGTATTATTCGCTTAACATAGTAACATAGTATATAAGGCCGAAAAAAGACATTTGTCCATCCAGTTCGGCCTGTTATCCTGCAAGCTGATCCAGAGGAAGGCAAAAAAAAACCTGTGAGGTAGAAGCCAATTTTGCCACCTTAACCGGGAAAAAATTCCTTCCCGACTCCAATAAGGCAATCAGAATAACTCCCTGGATCAACGACCCCTCTCTAGTAGCTGTAGCCTGTAATATTTTTACACTCAAGAAATTCATCCAGGCCCCTCTTGAATTCTTTTATTGTACTCACCATCACCACCTCCTCAGGCAGAGAGTTCCATAGTCTCACTGCTCTTACCGAGCATAATGCGTAATGGATGCAAAATACCTGCGTGGGGTAGGCAGCATTTCTATTGGTTGCTAGGGATGTTGCTAAGCTGTGACAAATATATTCGCTATTCGATAATCGATATTTGCAACAAAAAAAAACACTTTTCGAATATTCGCACTCAACACTAGTGAATAGCTAATTAAGGAATATTACAAAGTGGTCTATTTTTATGAATTATATACATATTGGTCCCAGCATGTCTAAAGGGGAGCATGTACTTTAAATAATGTTTCTACTCTCAAGAAGGAATTGAGTCATGGGATGTTTAGTTTTGATAACCAAATTGCCCAAATCATACAAGTATGGTTAACTATTCAAACAAATCCTTTTTTCCCAGACTGCCTCAGAATTAACACATTGTAAAATTATAGCAAACAGATATAGAACTTCTTTGGAAGCATCAAGGTAAGTTTTGTTTACATTGACATGCTTTATTTTGGGCAGTATGATGTCACAAAACAAAAGAGAGTGTATGAGCTTTATGATAGATAAGATATACTAAAAAGGAGGTTCACATTTTTAATGCTCGTAAGTGATTTCCATAAAGCCTAAATTGTCTCATGCTTGAGAAAAAAAAAATATTTTCTCTAAGCTAGAGTAGTTTATGAGTTTATTTGCATTGGGTAAAAAGTAAAAAAAAAATGATTCAAATTGTAACAATCCAATCCGCATGAGTTTCGATAAGTCCCTCAGAACTCCCAGGCTGCCATAATGGTTAACATAAAGAGGAATAAGATTTATCTACAGACTCTCTTCCATCCCTCAGTGCTTCCTCGACACCTCTCTGTATGAGCCCTAATTACTCAGTAGATAGAAGGCTGCAAGTGAATCACATTTATAGCTGTTACCAAACACCACAGTCCCTCCATCAATTTATCAGGCAACAACGTGCTCCTGAAATCACTTCATTGTTACCGGACTGAAAATTCCTAAAAGAACTTTTGTTTGTTAAATACATTCTTCAGTTGCTCTCCATATTTCTATGGAGAAATACTTGTGTTTTAGGTAATTTTGTATTATTACACTCCTCTGGGATTGAGCTTGTGTTTACTGCAGGGTCAACAACCTCTGGCACCCAGTGTTACTGGGACTCACCAGAGGAAATTATTCTTGAGGCCCAACCTCTACATCATAAATAAGGTTTAATAGGTTTTGAATCACAGAAATAGACCCTAGTTGCAAGTTATTATCTCCAAAGACAGCCAAACATATAATTTTTTTCTCTTGGATCTTTGGAGCCTCTTACAGTAGCAGAGCTTGGGCCCACCTCTGGTACTCTAGTGGACAATCCAAACTGGCACGCCATATTTTGTTACAATACACTTATCAGGAAGTTCCATTCACTTCTAAGGATGTTACAGCTCAGCAAGTAGGCATGCTGGGAGTTGTGGTTTCACTATAGCTAGACAGAGGTTGTTGTTCCCTGGTAGAGGTTGCTGTACCCTGGCTTAAAGTCTTATAGTGTCTTAGTAAAATTATTGAAATTAAAATGTGTAAAGGAATTGCATAATTTAAAATAGCAGGCTCCAGGACTATTATTTAACAGCCATTTGTAATGTTTCTAGCTGTTCTCCAAGAATAAGTGATTTATAGGGGTTCTCTAGGAATTAAGAAAATTAAAGTACTTAAATGTTACTTTATGATAAATATATTCCTAAATACATTTCATTAGTTATAATGGCTTCTTTTGTCTAGGGAGCAATCATTAGGAGAAATAAAATGGCCGCCATCCTGTTAGTACACACAAAACCTGTCCTAATCACACAGGAGGACAAGTTACTTCACAAAACTGAGGTAAAGAGCTGCCTCATCCTCCTCTCTGCTCTACTTGTCAGAGATTATGATCCTTAATACAGGTGAATCTCTGTGGGAATGGAGATGATGAAGAGACGTGGAGGCTTGGGACGTGGCTAATGAGCAGCAACCCTTGTATGCAGTCTCCAGTACCACAGGCTCACATCACCACAGTCTGTCCTGTCCATCCTCTCTGTATATAATTCCCCAGAAATATGGCTAAAGTTCTTATCAGCTGTATTCACGATCATTATCCCTGACCAGTAGGGTAGAGAGGAGGATGAGGTAGCTCTTTACCTCAGTGCTGTGAAGTAATTTGTCCTCCTGTGTGGACAGGTTTTGTGTGTACTAATAAGATGGCGGCCATTTTGTTTCCCCTGATGAATGCTTCCCAGACAAAACAAGCCATTATAACTAATGAAAGGTTTTTGGGAATATATTTATTATAAAGTAATATTTAAGTATTTTAATTTTCTTAATTCCCTTAGAACCCCTTTAAGTATCTCTCTCTAGTGACAAATTCCTATTTAATTCCATCTGTAGATATATTGAAATAAAAATCATGCTTAAGTGTGCATATGTACAGGGAGTGCAGAATTATTAGGCAAGTTGTATTTTTGAGGATTCATTTTATTATTGAACAACAACCATGTTCTCAATGAACCCAAAAAACTCATTAATATCAAAGCTGAATATTTTTGGAAGTAGTTTTTAGTTTGTTTTTAGTTTTAGCTATTTTAGGGGGATATCTGTGTGTGCAGGTGACTATTACTGTGCATAATTATTAGGCAACTTAACAAAAAACAAATATATACCTATTTCAATTATTTATTTTTACCAGTGAAACCAATATAACATCTCAACATTCACAAATATACATTTCTGACATTCAAAAACAAAACAAAACAAATCAGTGACCAATATAGCCACCTTTCTTTGCAAGGACACTCAAAAGCCTGCCATCCATGGATTCTGTCAGTGTTTTGATCTGTTCACCATCAACATTGTGTGCAGCAGCAACCACAGCCTCCCAGACACTGTTCAGAGAGGTGTACTGTTTTCCCTCCTTGTAAATCTCACATTTGATGATGGACCACAGGTTCTCAATGGGGTTCAGATCAGGTGAACAAGGAGGCCATGTCATTAGATTTTCTTCTTTTATACCCTTTCTTGCCAGCCACGCTGTGGAGTACTTGGACGCGTGTGATGGAGCATTGTCCTGCATGAAAATCATGTTTTTCTTGAAGGATGCAGACTTCTTCCTGTACCACTGCTTGAAAAAGGTGTCTTCCAGAAACTGGCAGTAGGACTGGGAGTTGAGCTTGACTCCATCCTCAACCCGAAAAGGCCCCACAAGCTCATCTTTGATGATACCAGCCCAAACCAGTACTCCACCTCCACCTTGCTGGCGTCTGAGTCGGACTGGAGCTCTCTGCCCTTTACCAATCCAGCCACGGGCCCATCCATCTGGCCCATCAAGACTCCCTCTCATTTCATCAGTCCATAAAACCTTAGAAAAATCAGTCTTGAGATATTTCTTGGCCCAGTCTTGACGTTTCAGCTTGTGTGTCTTGTTCAGTGGTGGTCGTCTTTCAGCCTTTCTTACCTTGGCCATGTCTCTGAGTATTGCACACCTTGTGCTTTTGGGCACTCCAGTGATGTTGCAGCTCTGAAATATGGCCAAACTGGTGGCAAGTGGCATCTTGGCAGCTGCACGCTTGACTTTTCTCAGTTCATGGGCAGTTATTTTTGCGCCTTGTTTTTTCCACACGCTTCTTGCTACCCTGTTGACTATTTTGAATGAAACGCTTGATTGTTCGATGATCACGCTTCAGAAGCTTTGCAATTTTAAGAGTGCTGCATCCCTCTGCAAGATATCTCACTATTTTTGACTTTTCTGAGCCTGTCAAGTCCTTCTTTTGACCCATTTTTCCAAAGGAAAGGAAGTTGCCTAATAATTATGCACACCTAATATAGGGTGTTGATGTCATTAGACCACACTCCTTCTCATTACAGAGATGCACATCACCTAATATGCTTAATTGGTAGTAGGCTTTCGAGCCTATACAGCTTGGAGTAACACAACATGCATAAAGAGGATGATGTGGTCAAAATACTCATTTGCCTAATAATTCTGCACGCAGTGTATTATCATTAGCTTTGCTATGATTAGTATGAAAGTTGCTTAGGCTACTTTCACACTGCCGTTTCTGGGTCCGCCTGTGAGATCCGTTTTAAGGGTCTCACAAGCGGCCCCAAACAGATCAGTTTAGCCCCAATGCATTCTGAATGGATGCGGATCCGTTCAGAATGCAGTTTGGCTCCGTTCCGCCTCCATTCTGCTCTGGAGGCTGACACCAAAACGCTGCTTGCAGCGTTTTGGTGTCCGCCTGGCGGTGCGGAGACAAACGGATCCGTCCTGACTTACAATGTAAGTCAATGGGGACGGATCCGTTTACATTGACACAAATATGGTGCAATTGTAAACGGATCAGTCCCCCATTGACTTTCAATGTAAGTCAGGACGGATCCGTTTGACTTACACTTAGACTTAGATTTTTTTTTTACAAAGTTATGCAGACTGATCTGTACTGAACGGATACCAGCGTTTGCATTTATAGGTGCGGATCCGTCTGTGCAGATACCAAACGAATCCGCACCTGACGCAGGTGTGAAAGTAGCCTTATATTGGTAAAACAGTACAGAAGTCTTAAAACATTGTTCTCTTACCAATTAGGTGTAAACACAATGGTCCTGATTTATCATACCTTCACTACAGAATTCTGGCACCAAAAGGTTGACAAAATAGGGCGCTTGTGACTTTTTGCACTGGCTTGCGCAAAATGTAAGCGATTGTGCAAAATTTGTGCAACTTTTTTGCACTCACGCAAATTTAGCGGCTTTTTGTCACTCACTCCAGTTTTGTAATTTGGGTGGAAAAGTGGGTGTGATTAGTTATGTTAGCTATGTTAATGAGTTTCACTCCAGATTTATAATTGAGAATTTTAAAAAAGAGTAAAAAAAAAGTTGCAATCTCAATCCAGGAGGAGGGTGGAGTAGGAAAACTGGAGTAGCTTTTCTAGACAAAAGTGTTAGGTCTAAGGATAAGACAAATTTATCAAGTAAAATGTGACATTTGCTAAATGTGGCATAAAGTACTCCAACACAGAACACAGACAAAACTGACTTCAAATTTTCGCTTCAAGATAAATTCCCACCACCGTTTCTATTATTTTTATAGTCAAATTTTTAGATTCAAATTGTAAAGTTGCTGTATGTCCTTTAATGGGGTTTTCTGGGTGTTGTATACTAGTAACCTAATCTTAATATCTGATTGTGGGGATCTAACCCCCGGAATCCCCTTGTTCAGCTGTTTGAGGCAGTTGCAGTGCTCTTATAAACACTGCTGCCTCTTTTAGGCAAGTGACATCATGCTCATTGGTCACATGGCTTATTTGCAGCTCAGTAACATTCAAATGAATGGGTCTGGGTTGCAATACCAAGCACAGCTGCTATAAAATGTGCGTTGCTATGCTTGGTAAGCTGTGAAAAGGTTGCAGCGCTCACTGGATCGCTGATTGTAAGGGTCCATTCACACGTCCGTTTTTTCTATCCTGATCTGTTCCGTTTTTTCAGGAACAGATCAGGACCAGATCTGGACCCATTCATTTTCAATGGGTCCTGGAAAAAATCGGACAGCACAATGTGTGCTGTCCGTTTCCGTTGTTCCGTTCCGCATGTCCGTTTAAATATAAAACATGTCCTATTCTTGTCCTGAAAAATCGGATCCTGGTACAATACAAAGTCAATGGATCCCCAAAAACGGATGACATTCGGATGACATTCGGATGTCATTCCGTATGTCATCCGTTTTATACGGAATCCGTTCCTGGAAATTAAATCCTGCCCACAGAAAACAAAGGAGAAGGGCTTGGCAGAGCTGGATCCAGATTTTTGGGAATCAGACTGGAGAAAAGTTGTCAAGATGCCACTGTACGATGTGGAACGTTTGATTACTTTGATTGAAGAGCGTCCCAATCTATGGGATACACGACTGGAGTCATACCATGACCGAGTGCTGAAGGATAGGTCCTGGGAGGAAATTGCCAAGGAACTTGATGGGGCAGAATTTGCGAAAGCAGATGCCAAGAAGCGTCACATCATCAGTGAGTAATTTATATATGTATATATGTCTGGTTATATTTCTTGTATGAAATGCATGTACTCAGGAAGGTGTAAACTATGGCTCTCCTAACTACTACTCCTTCTATGACGTGCTGTCTAGAGTAGTAGTTTTTCAGCATTTGGAGAGCAGCAGGCTGACCATGCATTCCATATAGAATAACTATCCAGTTTTTTTGGCTTGGCAAACTTTAAAAATCCTTACGTCAAAGATTTTTACTTTGCAAACCTGTGCATAGCAAGGCATTCATATACATCTGCATATGCATGCTTTTGGAACTGGTTTGCAAACATTTGAACCCCCCAGTCCCAGATTTTTGCTTTGCAAACCTGTGCATAGCAAGGCATTATTAATACAGCTGCATATGGCTACTTTTTTTTTTTGGGCCTTGCAAACATGTTAACTCCTTATAGCATGGCTGCTCAAGCTGTGGCCATCCTGCTTCGGACAATCTACAACACCTAACATGCCATGCTATAGGCTGATAGCTGTAGCCTGTGCAGAAATGATGGGAGTTGTAGTTTGGAAACAGCATGAGGGCCTGAGGTACGGCATGCCAGCCTTTACAGCTAAAACTTTAAATTGAGTAGAGTAGTGTTTGGATAGTGTGTAAATCTCAGATATGTTTTATTTTTTTAATGATTGCTAATTTAAAATATATGTCAGTTTATTCTTTTTTCTTTTTTTATCCTAGTCAGCAAAATAAAAAACCGCTGGTACTCTTGCCGTGACCAGTTGAAGAGGGAATTGAACCTGCGGCATAAAAGTGGCGATGGGTCCTTGGCCAAAAAGCCTTACCTATATACATAAAATTTGCAATTTCTAAGGCCTATAATGGAAACTAGACCGTAAGTAATGTTTTAATAATATTATATTTCAATGTCATCTTGATGAGTATAGTTTGGTTCTTTTCAGACTGGTGTTTCTCGGTCGACCTGTGAAATCATTTTTCAGGCTCTCGCAAGCGGCCCAAAAATGACAAGATAAGGACCAATGCATTCTGATTGGATATGGTTCCTTTTACAATGCTTAAATTTGACCGGCATCATGCCTCTTTTACTATACATGCTGCGCTTTTTGCACCGGCCAAAAAACCGGAACACTTGCCGCAAGGCCGGATCCGGAATTAATGCCCATTGAAAGGCATTGATCCGGATCCGGCCTTAAGCTAAACGTTGTTTCGGCGCATTGCCGCATCCGACATTTAGCTTTTTCAAAGTGGTTACCATGGCTGCCGGGACGCTAAAGTCCTGGCAGCCATGGTAAAGTGAGTACACGCCGGATCCGGACAACGCAAGTGTGAAAGAGGCCTAAATGATGTATGACGAATTTAGGTGTGCTCCAGGAGGTGGCGAACCAAAGGGATCCGTCCTGAGGTACAATGTAAGTAAATGTGAACGGATCCTTTTGCAGTTACACAATATGGTGCAATTGTAAACGGATCCATTTCCAATTGCCTTTCATTGTAAAGTCAGGAGTCCCTATTAATATACCATTGGATCAGATTTTTCTCCTATCCAATGGTATTTTTTAGCTTGAAACGTCCACATCACCATGAGAAAGCCTCTATGTTATAAAATACCAGGCATGCTCAACCTGCGGCCCTCCCGCTGTTGCCAAACTACAACTACCAGCATGCCCGAACAGCATACAGCTATCAGCTTACAGCAGGCCAACGTGGGAGTTTTATAGGACAACACTCATTGAGTGAGGAATCCTGTTGGTTTTTGTTGAACTAGATAGTCAATCTATCCAGACAGAATCAGTTATTCTCGTCAGCAGTGGGCCTATGGTTTTTTCATATCCAATAGCTTGGATAGTGACCCTGCGTCATGCATAAAACTGTTGGCAACTAGCAACTCCCACAATGGTCCTATTAAGAGGATTTCTGTATGCCGTTCGGAAATGATGGTAAATGTAGGTCGGAAAATGCTTGACGTTTCCCAGATCTGCATGTCTGTCAAATAATAATCATTTTAACTTTTTTGTTTTTCTTGAATAATTAACTTTTAATAATACTTTTGAAAATATTTTACAGGACCGTAGATAACCTCAGCAATGCTCCGGAGGATGACCAAGCACCATCTGGGCCAGCTTCCCAAGAAATTCCATCGGCCCCTCCATCCACGGATGAAACTCCGCCATTAGAAGCAGTCATGGAGGATGTCCCGGAAAATCGCACAGTGCCACAGCAGATAAGCACCCAGCCTCGTTCCTCGGGTAGACGTAGGGGTCCCCCTCCCCACGATTCTGGTTTAGATACTCGAGCCATTGTTAAAGCAAGGGTTATGGACTATTTAAACCAGAATCGTGGTGAGAGTGCGGACGAAACGATGGTTAAAAGTTTAGTGCCCTTACTTAAGAAAATACCCGAGGAACGAAAAGCTCGGTGTCTATCTGCTGTGGCACTGTTGATGGACCTATTTGCAGGTCCACAAGAACCAATAGAAACTGTGCACAATTTAGAGCGTGACAGAGATGCAATGCTGAATTGGAGGCCATATGCTCCTACGTTTTCACAGAATCCACCCCCATCTCGATTCCATCACGGAGACAGCTCATCCCTGGGGAGTTTTCAATTCGAGGCTGGACACCCCAGGTCTTCCCAGGGAACTCGTCTCCCAAGTTCCAACCCTGGCCCTTTTACAAGGGATCTTTTTGAGCTTTAATTTATTCCTTTCCGAAAAAATTGTTTTCCAAAATAAATGCCTTTTTTCATTTTAAAAAGTCTAGGAATTTTTATTTAATGACTTAACGTTAATAACATATAGTTCTAAAAATTAACCGCAAACACGAATTTTTTAAAATTTTATTGGTTAAAAAAAAAAAAAATGGGGTTACAAAAACACAATTCAAAAAAACATTTTGATCATTTTTTGACTAATGTTATTTAGAGGTATTTGAAGGTATTTAATAGCAAAAAAGCAAAAAATTATAACACTATCACCGAATTTTGAAAGAATGATAGTCATTTGTCAAATATTAAATACCTCAGCTCGCAAGCCCACGTCAAGGGTCCTCTTTATCTTGCGAGTCCCTAAACTAAACTAACAACTGGGGATCTAACTAAACTAATGAATTGAAAATTTGGAAAGTAATTTGGAAACCAGATTCAAGCTGAAATCAACGACTTCCACGGATGGCTTCCAATTGCCACGGTAATGCCCCCTCTTGACTGCTGAAAAAGTCAGCATAAAAATCCCGAACAGCTAGCCCAGCCGTTCCCGGTCTTCCAGTCCGACTGAGATCAAAATTGACTGAAGATGGCACATTTTGACCAAAATCAGCATCAGCGGAGGCATCATGTATCCTGGTGAAGTTGTGCAGCAGTACACAAGCCTGTATCACCAGGGTGGCATTAACCGGATTCATTTGTATGGATGACATGAATACTCTCCACTTACTGGACAGTATTCCAAAAGCGCACTCCACATACCGACGGGCGCGAGTCAATCGATAATTGAAGATGCGCTTCCTGTCATCCAGATCGCGTCTAGGGAAGGGCCGCATCAGGTGATGTGACAATGCGAATCCTTCATCTGCCACGATCACAAATGGAGCCGGCGGACCTGCAGATCCGGGTAGTCTTCTTGGCTCTGGCAGGGCAAGCTGGTTTTCACGAAGCCGTTCACCCATTCTGGAAACACTAAAGATGCGGCTGTCTGAAGTGCTCCCGTAGGCCCCGATATCCACAATTACAAACTTGTAGTTACTGTCAACCAAGGCCATCAGCACTACAGAAAAATATTGTTTGTAATTGAAGAACCGGGACCCTGAGTGAGGCGGTTTCTTCACACGGATGTGCTTTCCGTCCAGTGCCCCAATGCAGTTTGGAAACTGCGCGGATTGGAAAAAACCCTCGGCGATACGAAGCCAATCTTCCGCCTTGGGGGTGGGCATCACCGCATCTCTGAGTCGCTGCCATATGACTTTACACGTATGGCAGACAATCCCAGAGATAGTTGAGATCCCTAGCAAAAATTCAAAGTGCAGCGATGCAAACGAATTTCCAGTTGCAAGGAATCTGTGGGAAAAAAAATATATAGTTTAGTTCAATTAAAATACACAAAATATTCACATTACCGATAAAAACTTACCTCAACGTGACAATAAGCCTTTGTTCGGCAGAGATGCTGCGCCGCATGCTAGTGTCCATGAAGTTAAGGTCAGGGTGGAGAGACGACAAAAGGTGATCAAATGACTCCATGGACATACGGCAAAAATTGTGAAACTTGAAGGGGTCTTGACGCAGATCATTATAAAGTGTATGAAATTGTCCCTTCTGAATTCTCTGCGCAACAATGGGATGAATCCAGTGTCTCCTCCTCCTCCTCTCCGGTTCTTCTTCCAACATTGCTGGTTGTTGTCCAAATAAGCGAAATAGGACCCAATGGAACAGAACTCCACAAATATCCTTCGGCATGTTATCGCAGTAGAGTATGCACGGAAAAATGGCTATACAGCAAAATTTCCACACAGAGCTCTTTACCTCACGATGAACCAAAGAAAATGGCACCTGAGGTAATCATATCTTGTCTTTTTATTCACTTTTTTTCACTTTTTTTCAAAGAAATCCAAACAACTTTATTTGCTTCTAAATTTAGACATCTTTCCGTTTTTTGCGGATCCGCAAAAAACGGATGACATACGGAAACATTTTCAGGAACAACGGATCCGCAAAAAACGGACAGAAAATCGGATTATAGAAAAATACTGACGTGTGAATGTAGCCTAAAACTGATGACCTATCCTTAGGTGATGTCTGTAAAGTGCTGCAGAATATAACAGCGTTATATAAGTGTGTCAAATAAATAATAAATAAATAAAAATATAGATCATTAATATACTACTCCAAAAAATTCCCTTTAATTCTATAATTTATATTATATTCAAACTTGTTTATCTTGGTTAGACAGTACAAGCTGTTTCATGGATCTATCACTTTTTCTGTGTTTTTTGTTTTAATAATCCATTATCTGTGTACTGCTGCTATGAGTGGAAGATAATATCCTTTACTTACTGTTCTCCTGATAAGTCTAGCTAAAGATGTCCACAGAAAAGCATTGCATTGTTTAGCGTAATGTATGATGCTTTAATTGAGTTACTCATCCACTGGCTACAGTGATGGTCTGACTGAGAAAGTCAAGTGAACCTGTTTGCTGTGCTAAAAGTTCACCAAAAGAGGAAGTTAGAAGTGTTGTGCAGTGGCATAAAAAATGATGACTTATCCTCAGGATAGGTCATCAATTTCATATCAGCAGGGTCCAAATCCCGACACCCCTGTTGATCGGCTGTTTGAATAGGGTGCTGCTCTTGTGCAAGTGTGGTGTCCTCTTCAATATCTACCTTGAATAGGAGGAGCAGTTCTAATTATGTAATACCACTGCAATAAGGGAATAAGGGAATCGACACTCACTCCATTGTTAGACCTTCTTGAGGGTAGTGGAGATGAACAAGTGGCTAACTCCAGAGAGAACAGATCCTTCTGTCCTCGAGGCTGGAGCATCCGCCACAAATTAGGTTGTTTGTCATACCCTCCATTCTCAGTGAGTTTGGCCAACTATACACTATTCTGTATGAGGGCCTTAAAGGTCCAAAACTTACATAGAGTTGGTGGAGAATAAAGAAACGGGTGAATCAGGGCCTGATTGGGAGCTCAAAGTGGCGGCTTAGCCAAACTGGCAGAGGGTGTGGCCAAGCCAAGTAGGCAGGGTTTTATCAATCAGGGCAATCTGTAGTTTTCATTGATACTATTTTGGATTATGCTTTTTTGATAATTTTTTATTCAGTTTTTTGGGAGATGAAGTAACAAAAAAACTGAGACTTCACAGTTTTGATCTTTTATCCATTATGGAGTTCTCCAAATGAAATAAATACAGTGCCTGTCCAAAGTTGCCACTTGGATTTAACTAAGCAAATAGGTATGAGCCTCCTATTGGATAATTACTGCATGGGCGATTATCTTTCAGCTGGCAACAAGTAATTTAACCCCAACTGGTGCAATAAGTTGCTTCTCATTTCTTAAACAACCATGTCGAAAGACACATCTCGTGGTCGTGGAAATGATGTTAGTCTGTTTTGAGAAGGGTCAAATCATTTGCATGCATCAAGCAGAGTAAACATCTAAGAAGATTGCAGAAACTACTAAAATTGGGTTAAGAACTGTCCAACGCATTATGTAACATTGGAAGAATAGTGGGGACCCATCGTATTCGAGATAGAAATTGTCACCGCCAGACATCTGAGAAGCTCTGACAGACGTCCTTCAGAACCTCCTGCTTGAGGTTCTTTTGTTTTTCTTTCATTTTGTCATCTCGTTTCCCTCTCTCAGCTGTCATCTAGTTGCACTGATTGCATCCCTTTAAATCCCCTTCTATACTGCATCACTTTGCAGTTTATACAACTTCCTGGAGTGTGCTGATGCTAGAAGCTGTTTCTGCTGCACCCACAAGATAAGTCTGTTTCTTTATTCCTGTTTTCCTGTGGGCTTGATTCTAGGTGACCCTGACTCCCTCCGTATTAAGTGTAGGGAGCCGGTGGTCGTGTCCCCTCACTATTATAGGGTGTTCAGGTGTCATACAGTCGAGGAACGAGGGTATGCAATTTTCTACCATTGAGATTTTTGCATATGCTGAGCAGTTAGGGAGAGAGCTAGGCTTGTTACAGGGCTTACCCTTCTGTTCCTTAGTTTTGGATCAAGTCAGTCTGATCTTCATTTGTGTCTTCTAGTTTTATGTAACACCATCCGTGACATTATAAACCGCCAAAACCGTCTTAAGCATGAATCCGGTTTCAACCTTGATTGACCGCATGAAGAATCTTTCACTGGAGGTAGCTGATCTCCGGAAAACTGTCTCTCAGTTTGAGGTGACCGTTTCTGCTTGCGTTCATGGAATTTGTTCTGAGCCTAAAATCTCGCTTCCGGATACGTTCTCCGGGGGTAGTGAGAATTTTGTTAATTTTAGAGAGGCTTGCAAACTCCATTTTCACCTACTTCCCTATTCCTCTGATGATGAGGAGCGGAGGGTGGGGATCATCATCTCGCTGCTCAGGGATAACGCTCAGTCTTGGGCCTTTTCGCTGCCGGTGGGGGCACAATTTTTTTTTAGCCCTGGGTCAGATATATGATGATCCGGATCGTATTGCTCTGGCTGAGTCTAGACTACGTCTTTTATGCCAGGGTAAACAGTCCGCAGAGATATACTGTTCAGAATTTCGGAGATGGGCAGCTGATACTGGTTGGAATGATGCTGCACTCCGAAGTCAATTTTGCCATGGTCTTTCAGAGGGATTGAAAGATGCATTTGCCTTTCATGAGAGACCTACCTCCTTGGACTCTGCCATGTCTCAGGCCGTTCGTATTGACAGGCGTCTTAGAGAGAGAGGAGAGATCACTCCTTCATGTCATACTCACTCCAAGGACAGTGCGGCGGTCTCTTTCAGTGCGCTGGGGTCTCAGTCTCTCTCAATCCCCTCTGAGCAGGAGCCCATGCAGCTGGGTTTGCTGTCCTCTGACAATAGAAGATTCAGCTCTCAGAGGAGGGTTTGTTTCTGTTGTGGGGGTATAAATCATTTGGCAAATGTTTGTCCCTCTAGGAGATTCAGGCAGTTTTTTGAGAGTAATAAAGAAACAAAAAGAAAAAAATCCTCTAAGAACGTTTCATCTGTTACTATTGGCAAGGTTGATGCGGAAATTGAAGGTTTTCCGTTTGCTTGTAGTTCCCGTTTTGTCCTGCCTGCCAGGGTGGCGCTAGAGAGCAAGAACATTTTTTTGTGAGATTTTTGTAGATAGTGGAGCAGCTGTCAATCTCATTGATAATCAATTTGCTATAACACATGGGTTCCAGGTATGCACTTTGGGAAAGGATATACCTGTTTTTTCCATTGATTCCACTCCACTTTCTCAGAAATCGTTAAAGGGCATAGTTCACAATATCCGTTTGATTGTGAGTGATACTCATGTTGAGGATGTGTCATGTTTCCTCCTAAGCGGGTTGCCTACTCCTCTAGTGTTGGGGCTACCCTGGCTCACTAAACATAACCCCACCATTGATTGGCAAGCGAGGCAAATAAATGGTTGGAGTGACTTTTGCAGAGAGAATTGCCTCACAACATCTGTTTCAGAGGTTTCTACTAAGACTGTACCATCTTTTCTCTCTGAATTTTCGGATGTGTTTTCTGAGAGTGGTGTTCAGGAGCTGCCCCCTCACAGGGAGTACGATTGCCCTATTAATCTCATCCCAGGCGCCAAGCTGCCTAAATCTCGTTTATACAATCTCTCCCAACCTGAAAGGGTCGCTATGCGTGCTTATATCTCTGAGAGCCTGAGAAAGGGACACATACGGCCCTCGAAGTCACCTGTTGCCGCTGTTTTTTTTTCTTTGTTAAGAAAAAAGATGGTTCTTTAAGACCATGTCTGGATTTCAGGGAGCTGAACTGTATCACAATTCGTGACCCTTATCCGCTTCCTCTGATCCCGGACCTGTTTAACCAGATTGTTGGGGCTAAAGCATTTTCCAAGTTGGATCTAAGAGGGGCATACAACCTGGTCAGGGTCAGAGAAGGAGACGAATGGAAGACGGCCTTCAATACCCCTGAGGGCCATTTTGAGAATTTGGTTATGCCTTTTGGTTTGATGAATGCTCCAGCCGTTTTTCAGCATTTTGTGAACAGCATTTTTTATCATTTAATGGGGAAATTTGTACTAGTGTATCTAGATGACATTTTGATTCTTTCTCCTGATTTCAAAACTCATAAGGACCACCTACGTCAGGTCTTGCTCATCCTGCGGGAGAATAAATTGTACACTAAACTGGAAAAATGTGTGTTTGCGGTTCCAGAAATTCAATTTCTGGGGTTTCTTCTCTCCGCTTCTGGTTTTCGCATGGACCCCGAGAAGGTCCGCGCTGTGCTTGAGTGGGAGCTTCCTGAGAATCAGAAGGCGCTGATGCGTTTTTTGGGTTTTGCTAATTATTACAGGAAGTTTATTTTGAATTATTCCTCTGTTGTTAAACCACTCACTGATATGACTAGAAAGGGGGTAGATTTTTCCTCCTGGTCGGTAGAGGCGCGTAAGGCCTTTTCTAGTATCAAGGAGAGTTTTGCTTCCGCTCCCATCTTGGTACAACCTGATATCTCTCTGCCCTTCATAGTTGAGGTGGACGCTTCTGAGGTGGGTGTGGGTGCGGTCTTGTCTCAGGGTCCCTCTCCTGCCAAATGGCGACCGTGTGCCTTTTTCTAGAAGAAACTCTCGTCCGCAGAGAGAAATTACGATGTGGGAGATAGGGAGTTGTTGGCCATCAAGTTAGCTTTTGAGGAATGGCGCCATTGGCTAGAGGGAGCCAGACACCCTATTACCGTGTTTACCGACCATAAGAATCTGGCCTACTTGGAGTCAGCAAGCGTCTGAACCCGAGACAGGCCAGATGGTCTTTGTTCTTTTCAAGGTTTAATTTTGTTGTCACGTTCCGCCCTGGGGTTAAGAATGTGAAAGCAGATGCCCTGTCACGTTGTTTTCCGGGAGGTGGGAATTTTGAAGACCCGGGTCCCATTTTGGCTGAAGGTGTGGTGGTCTCTGCTCTTTATCCTGAATTGGAGGCAGAGGTTCAGGCAGCCCAGGCAGAGGCTCCTGATCTTTGTCCTCCTGGGAGGTTGTTTGTGCCTCTCGCTTTAAGACACAAGGTTTTTAAGGAGCACCACGATACTGTCCTTGCTGGGCACCCGGGGGGTAGAGCCACAGTGAATCTCATCACTCGGAGATTCTGGTGGCAGGCGCTTCGTAAGTCGGTTGAGGGTTTTGTGGCAGACTGCGAGACCTGCGCTCGTGCCAAAGTCCCTCATTCACGTCCATCAGGTCCTCTCCTCCCGTTACCCATTCCTTCCCGTCCTTGGACACATCTGTCCATGGACTTCATTACGGACCTGCCTCGTTCCTCTGGCAAGACTGTGATTCTGGTGGTGGTGGACCGTTTTAGCAAAATGGTGCATTTCATTCCTTTTCCTGGGTTGCCCAATGCTAAGACGCTGGCGCAGGCATTTATTGATTACATTGTCAAATTGCATGGTATTCCTTCAGACATAGTCTCTGATAGGGGCACGCAGTTTGTTTCCAGATTCTGGAAGGCTTTCTGTTCTCGCTTGGGGGTTCGGTTGTCATTCTCTTCTGCTTTCCACCCACAGTCGAATGGCCAGACGGAGCGCGTCAATCAGAATCTGGAGACATATCTGCGCTGTTTTGTGGCGGAGAATCAGGAGGATTGGTGTTCTTTTCTCTCCCTTGCTGAGTTTGCTTTAAATAACCGTCGTCAGGAGTCCTCTGATAAGTCACCATTTTTTGGTGCATATGGGTTCCATCCGCAGTTTGGGACATTCTCTGGAGAGGGGTCTTCTGGTTTACCTGATGAGGAGAGATTCTCCTCGTCTTTGTCATCTATTTGGCAAAAGATTCAGGATAATCTAAAGAGCATGAGTGAGAGATATAAGCGTGTGGTCGATAAGAGACGTGTGCCTGGTCTGGACCTGAATGTTGGTGATCTGGTGTGGTTGTCTACTAAGAATATCAAATTGAAGGTTCCCTCCTGGAAGTTGGGTCCTAAGTTTATTGGGCCTTACAAAATCTTGTCCGTCATCAATCCTGTTGCCTACCGCCTTGATCTTCCTCAGACTTGAAAGATCCATAATGTTTTTCATAAGTCCCTATTAAAACCTTATGTCCAACCCATTGTACCCTCCTCTTTGCCTCCTCCTCCGATTGTGGTTGATGGTAATCTTGAATTTCATGTCTCTAGGATTGTGGATTCTCGTGTTGTCCGCGGTTCTCTCCAGTACCTCGTTCATTGGGAGGGTTATGGTCCTGAGGAGAGGATGTGGGTCCCAGTGACGGACATTAAGGCCACTTGTCTCATCAGGGCTTTCCATAGGTCCCATCCTGAGAAGGTGGTTTCTGAGTGTCCGGAGTCCACTCGTAGAAGGAGGGGTACTGTCACCGCCAGACATCTGAGAAGCTCTGAAGGGTCAAATCATTTGCATGCATCAAGCAGAGTAAACATCTAAGAAGATTGCAGAAACTACTAAAATTGGGTTAAGAACTGTCCAACGCATTATGTAACATTGGAAGAATAGTGGGGACCCATCGTATTCGAGATAGAAATTGTCACCGCCAGACATCTGAGAAGCTCTGACAGACGTCCTTCAGAACCTCCTGCTTGAGGTTCTTTTGTTTTTCTTTCATTTTGTCATCTCGTTTCCCTCTCTCAGCTGTCATCTAGTTGCACTGATTGCATCCCTTTAAATCCCCTCCCATAATGCATTACTTTGCGGTTTATACAACTTCCTGGAGTGTGCTGATGCTAGAAGCTGTTTCTGCTGCACCCACAAGATAAGTCTGTTTCTTTATTCCTGTTTTCCTGTGGGCTTGATTCTAGGTGACCCTGACTCCCTCCGTATTAAGTGTAGGGAGCCGGTGGTCGTGTCCCCTCTCTATTATAGGGTGTTCAGGTGTCATACAGTCGAGGAACGAGGGTATGCAATTTTCTACCATTGAGATTTTTGCATATGCTGAGCAGTTAGGGAGAGAGCTAGGCTTGTTACAGGGCTTACCCTTCTGTTCCTTAGTTTTGGATCAAGTCAGTCTGATCTTCATTTGTGTCTTCTAGTTTTATGTAACACCATCTGTGACAGAAATGTGGTGGGAAAAAAATCCTGAATGATCGTGAACGGTGATCTCTTAAATGTTTGGGGAAATCAAATCGAAGAAAAACAACAGTAGAACTCAGGGCTATGTTTAATAGTGAAAGTAAGAGCATTTCCACATGCACAATTTGAAGGGAGCTCAAGGGATTGGGACTGAACAGCTGTGTAGCCGTAAGAAAACCACTAATCAGTGAGGCAATCCAGAAAAAAAGGCTTTAATTTGCTAGGGAGCATAAAGATTGGACTCTGGAGCAATGGAAGAAGGTAATGTGGTCTGATGAGTCCAAATGTACCCTGTTTCAGAGTGATGGGCGCATCAGGGTAAGAAGAGAGGCAGATGAAGTCATGCACCCATCATGCCTAGTGCCTACTGTACAAGCCTGTGGGGGAAGTGCTATGATCTGGGGTTGCTGCAGTTGGTCAGGTCTAGTTTCAGCATCAGTATTTGCTCCAAGAATTAGGACAGCTGACTACCTGAACGACCAGGTTATTCCATAAATGGATTTTTTCTTCTCTGATGGCACGGGCATATTCCAAGATGACTATGCCATGATTCATTGTGCTCAAATTATGGAAGAGTGGTTCAGGGAGCATGAGACATCATTTTCACACATGTATTGGCCACCACAGTGTCCAGACCTTAATCCCATTGAGAATCTTTGGGATGTCCTGGAGAAGGCTTTTCACAGTAGTCAGACTCTACCATCATCAATGCAAGATCTTGGTGAAAAATGAATGCAACACTGGATGGAAATAAATCTTGTGACATTGCAGAAGCTTATCGAAACAATGCCACAGTGAATGCATGCCATAATCAAAGCTAAAGGCGGTCCAACAAAATATTAAAGTGTGTGACCTTTTTTTTTTTTTGGTGGCAACTTTTTTTTTGGACAGGCAGTGTACATTTACATTTTAATAGTATGGGCAACAATAATGAGCTTTATTTTTTTATTATGGGGAAGGGGGCTAATTTTAATTCTTAGAAATTTATATATTTTTATAGTTTTAAAAACTTTTTTTCATTTCTTTCCACTTATTTTAGGTCAACCTAGGGGACTTTAAACATGCAGTCCCAAAGTCTGTAAATGTATAGCGGAGGTTGGAAGGAATTAAAATAAAAATAATTTCCCCACATAAGTAGGGTCTTAAGCATCCCATGTATTTATAAACTTTTATTCCCCGTTTATCCATATTGTCACTGGTGGGTCTTGAACCAGGGATTTTCTGTATCAGAGGCAAAAGTCTAAACTGTTGAGACAGGTTGACAGCTTTAGGAGGCTGGAATTTCTCTAAGCCTTTACTAGTATGATTGTACAATGCACTGATATCTAGAGATACATATCTGTATTCCACTGGGATAACAGCAAAGGTCTAAGGCCAAGTTCACACTTCAGTTACTTGGTCATTTATTTCCATCAGTTATTATGACCCAGAACCAGTAGTGAAGCTACTCAGAGATCAGGTATAATGTACAGATTTGCACCTATTTTATGTTTTTGACCAGCACCTGGTTTTGGCTCACAATAACTGATTGAAATAACTAATGAAATAAGTGTGAACTCAGCCTAAAAATGTAATGGAGCAAAATAATTCTCTCGCTAATCAGCATTGGTACTTTTATAGTATCTGTAAGTGATCAGAACTGATCACAGTCAGATCTATAATAGTATTAGTGTCACCTTAGTTCGCCCCTCAACCCAAAACGCAGTGTTTGCCCGATCAGGCCTGATCGGTCGCCCACACGTGCGTTCACCCACGCCCGACCCGCCGCAGTGACAATTTTTTTTATTTTTTTTGATCACTGCACAATTACTTCACAAGCGCTGCGGCGATAAAAAAATCAGTTTTGATATTTTTTATCAATCGCAGCGGCTTCCGGTACTTCGCTAGCCTCCATTTGTAAGACAGGCTTGCTTTTTTTCTTGGGTAGTCTTAGGGAATACCCCCTAAATTTAGTTGACCAAATGGCAAATAAGGGGTATTCTTCTAAAGAGGCCTACAGGCTTCTGACCCAGTCGGATGAGGAATGGGAACCCTCATCTGACGAATCCAGCGGGTCAGAATATGAACCTGTAGAAAGCAGTGGCAGTCTGACCCAAAGTTCGGACGAGGAGGTTGAGGTCCCTGATACCACCAGGCGTACCCGGCCCCGTGTTGCTAGACCACAGGTTGCGCAGGATCCGCTTCAAGGGCAGCAGAGTGGGACTGGCGCTGTCGGATTACGTGGTGAGGCATACACCAGCAGCGCAGCCCATCCTGGACCTAGTACCAGCACTGCCGTACAACATGGTGAAGTGGCGAGCACCAGAAGGGCAGTTGAAGCTGGTACGGTGGCACGTGCATTAGTTCCCCCGTCGCAGCCACCGCACAGACAGGCCCGTAGAGCCCCTAGAGTCCCTGAGGTGCTGGCAAACCCTGATTGGCAGCCCCCAACTTCAGCCGCACCAATAGTTCCCCCTTTCACCGCCCAGTCTGGAGTTCGGGTTGAGACAGCTCAGATCGGTTCGGCACTGGGGTTTTTTGAGCTGTTGTTGACTGCGGAGGTCTTAGACTTAGTCGTGGCAGAAACAAATCGGTATGCCACTGAATTTATAGCCGCCAACCCGGGAAGCTTTAAAGCCCAGTCTTTCCGGTGGAAACCCTTCCAAGTTTCCGAATTTTAAATTTTTCTGGGCCTTCTCCTCAACATGGGCCTAACAAAAAAGCATGAATTGCGGTCATATTGGTCCACGAACCCAATTCATCACATGCCCATGTTCTCTGCATCAATGTCCAGGACACGATTTGAGACCATCCTGCGTTTCCTGCACTTTAGCGACAACAGCACCTCTCGTCCCAGAGGCCACCCAGCTTTTGACCAGCTCCACAAAATTTGGCCCCTCATAGACCACTTTAACACCAAATTTGCAGATTTGTATACCCGTTAGCAAAACATCTGCGTAGACGAGTCCCTTATACATTTTACCGGGCGCCTTGGCTTCAAACAATACATCCCAAGCAAGCGCGTCCCCGGTATGGGGTCAAATTGTATATAATATCTGTGAAAGGGCCACAGGCTATACGCACAAATTTCGTGTCTATGAGGGTAAAGATCAGACCCTGGAGCCGGTCGGTTGCCCTGACTACCTGGGGAGCAGTGGGAAGACAGTCTGGGACTTGGTGTCACCCTTATTTGGCAAGGGGTACCATCTTTATGTGGACAATTTTTACACAAGTGTGCCCCTCTTCAGGCATTTGTTTTTAGAACAGATTGGCTGCTGTGGCACCGCGCGACCTAGTCGCCGGGGCTTCCCCCAATGGCTCGTTACCACCCGTCTTGCAAGGGGGAAGAGGGCTGCCTTGTGTAACGAAGAACTGCTCGCGGTTAAATGGAAAGACAAGCGTGACGTTTACATGCTCTCCTCCATTCACGCAGACACGACAATACAAATTAAACGAGCAACCAGTGTCGTTGAAAAGTCCACGACTATCATTCGCTCATGGGAGGGGTGGACTTCAATGACCAGATCCTTATTTACTTTCCCGACACACCAGACGCTGGTATAAGAAGGTGTCTGTATATTTGATTCAATTGGCTGTATATAATAGTTTTGTTCTCTACAGTAAGGCTGGGAGAACAGGATCCTTTCTCAAATTTCAGGAAAAGATCATCGAGAACCTCCTGTATCCAGGAGGTTCTGTGGCCCCATTCACCAGTGTAGTGAGCCGCCTACACGAGCGACATTTCCCCAGTGTCGTTGCTGGTACCTCAAACCGACCGCCACCCCGAAAAAAATGTTGTGTCTGTAGCAGGAGTGGAATAAGGCGTGACGCCCACTATTTCTGTCCTGACTGCCCTGACCACCCTGCCCTTTGCTTAGGGGAGTGTTTCCGGAAGTACCACATACAGGTACACTTAGCATAGGGATTGCATCTCACAGGACAGGCACACAGGGCTATTAGGGCCCTTTCACTCACAGCTGCTGCAAACCTCTCCTTTCACCTGGGACAAAGTACATAATGTACTTCGCCACATCTCTGGGCGATTTGCGCTTTGCACATTGTCCCATGGGGAAGGAGAGGTTTGTCCTATAAATGTAAAAAAAAAAAAAACAATGTTCCGTTCAAATGTTATATAAACTTAATGTTAATAAATAATTGCGTTGCGGCCTGGTTTTTTCTTTTCTTTTTTGTTTTGTTTTTTTACCTTCTAGGTGGACCAACCGATGAACGAGCTGCAGCACTGATGTGCATTCTGACAGAAGCATTGCGCTGCTGTCAGATTACACAAAAGTTGGTGTATGCGGCGCTGCAAGACGAGATTTCTCCTCTGTAGTAAAAAAGATAGGTTTGCCGAGGCATATAAGCTGAGGGGCGGTGTTCATATGCTTTGGCAAAAAAAAAAAAAAAAAATCCTATTCTGACAGAAGCATTGCGCTGCTGTCAGATTACACAAAAGTTGGTGTATGCGGCGCTGCAAGACGAGATTTCTCCTCTGCAGTAAAAAAGATAGGTTTGCCGAGGCATATAAGCTGAGGGGCGGTGTTCATATGCTTTGGCAAAAAAAAATAAAAAAAATCCTGGCAATGATTTGTTCATCCACATCGATTGATGTGAATGGAGAAATCGGGTTTGCCAGGGCATACGAGCTAAGTGGGTTTGGATGTTGGGCGGAGCTCCTATGTCCTGGCAGACGCCTTTCCCCTCCTTTTTTTTTGGCAGAGATTTTTTCATCCACATTGATCGATGCGAATGAAGAAATCTGTGTCGTTCATTTTTTCTTTCAGCCCAAAGGCTGAACGGAAAAAAAATATATCATTACCCGTATGCTCAATATAAGGAGAATAGCAGAAATGTCTAATGCTGGCCATACAGTACATGTAATGATTGTGGAGACCCTCAAATGCCAGGGCAGTGAAAACACCCCACAAATGACCCCATTCTGGAAAGAAGACACCCCAAGGTATTCGCTGAGGGGAATATTGAGTCCATGAAAGATTGAAATTTTTGTGCCAAGTTAGCGGAAAGGGAGACTTTGTGAGAAAAAAAAAAATCATCATTTTCCGCTAACTTGTGACAAAAAATAAAAAGATCTATGAACTCACTATGCCCATCAGCGAATACCTTAGGGTGTCTACTTTCCGAAATGGGGTCATTTGTGGGATGTTTCTACTGTCTGGCCATTGTAGAACCTCAGGAAACATGACAGGTGCTCAGAAAGTCAGAGCTGCTTCAAAATGCGGAAATTCACATTTTTGTACCATAGTTTGTAAACGCTATAACTTTTGCGCAAACCAATAAATATACACTTATTGCATTTTTTTTATCAAAGACATGTAGAACAATAAATTTAGAGAAAAAATTATATATAAATGTAGTTTTATTTGAAAAATTTTACAACTGAAATTTGGTAAATTTCAATTAATAACAAAAAAAAGTAAAAATGTCAGCAGCAATGAAATACGACCAAATGAAAGCTTTATTAGTGAGAAGAAAAGGAGGTAAAATTCATTTGAGTGGTAAGTTGTATGACCGAGCAATAAACCGTGAAAGTAGTGTAGTGCAGCATTGTAAAAAGTGGTCTGATCATTAAGGGTGTTTAAACTAGGGAAGCTGAGGTGGTTAACCTGTCTACTAGGTATAGCAGTGGTACTATACACCCAAAAATTGGGGAATTTCACCCGAAAATGTAAATGATAGGGTAGTGAAATGATATAAAATAAAACACGTACAAAAAAAAAATGGATTTATGAGGAGGAGTTCCATATGGAGTAGGAGTTTGAGGAGGCGGTGGACGTAGCGGAGTAGGTCGAAGCGGCGGTGGAGGAGGACGAGATAGCCAACACAGGTTTTTGATTTTAATTTAATTTTGAAAAATGAAGGTACACTCCAAAAGAGTGTAAAATATCCAAAATACAAACATGAGCAATTGCGCTGCAGTATAACAATGGCTGCTTAGTGCCGGTATACATGTATATTCTGCACAAGGTACGGACAAGTCCTGAGGGATCCATGCCTGGTTCATTTTAATGAACGTGAGCTTGTCCACATTAGCTGTGAACAGGCAGCTGCGCTTATCTGTGATGACGCCCCCTGCCGTGCTAAACACACGTTCAGATAATACACTGGCTGCAGGGCAGGCCAGCACCTCCAAGGCGTAAAGGGCAAGCTCAGGCCATGTGCCCAATTTGGAGAACCAGAAGTTGAAGGGGGCAAACCCGTCATTCAGTACGTGTAGGCGTGTGCACACATACTGCTCCACCATGTTGGTGAAATGCTGCCTCCTGCTAAGACGTTCCATATCAGCTGGTGGTGCTGGTTGTTGTGGCGTGCTGACAAAGCTTTTCCACATTTCGGCCATGCTAACCCTGCCTTCTGAGGTGCTGGCGGTGCCCCAGCTGCGTTGGCGACCTTGTCCTCGTCCTCTGCCTTCGCCTTGTGCCTCCACTGTGCCCCCGCTGTTATGTGGGAATGCCACCAGCAGCGCGTCTACCAGCGTGTGTTTGTACTCGCGCATCTTACGATCACGCTCCAGTGATGGAATTAAGGATGGTACTTTGTCCTTGTAACGGCGATCCAGCAGCGTGGCCACCCAGTAATCAGCACAAGTTAGAATGTGGGCAACTCGGCGGTCGTTGCAGAGACACTGCAGCATGTAATCGCTCATGTGTGTCAGGCTGCCCAGAGGCAACGAAAAGCTGTCCTCTGTGGGAGGTGTATCGTCTGTGTCCTCTGTATCCCCCCATCCATGCACCAGTGATGGCCATGAGCTGGTCTGGGTGCCATCCTGCTGTGAACATGGTTCTTCCTCCTCCATCTCCTCCACCTCGTCATCCTCCAGAACTGTGCTCTGGCTGGAAAATTGTGTACCTTGGGTTTGTGGGTTCAAGAACCCACCCTCAGAGCCACTTGGGAATGACTGAAACCCTACGAAATGTTCCCTCTTCCTCCTCCTCCTCCTCATGTGCCACATCCTCTTCCATCATTGCCAGGAGCGTTTTTTCAAGGAGGCATAGAAGTTGGATAGTAACGCCGAGAACGGCATTATCGACACTGGCCATGTTGGTGGAGTACTCGAAACAGCGCAACAAGGAACACAGGTCTCGCATGGAGGTCCAGTCATTGGTGGTGAAGTGGTGCTGTTTCGCCGAGCATACTAACCCGTGCGTGCTAAAGCTGAAACTCCACTATCGCCTGCTGCTGCTCGCGTAGTCTGGCCAGCATGTGCAAGGTGGAGTTCCACCTTGATGGCACGTCGCATATGAGGCGTTGAGCGGGAAGGCCGAAGTTACGCTGCAGCGCTGACAGGCGAGCAGCAGCAGGGTGAGAACGCCGAAAGCGCGCACAGACGGCCCGCACTTTATGCAGCAGCTCTGACATGTCGGGGTATTTTTTAAGGAATCTCTGCACCACCAAATTTAGCACATGCGCCAGGCAAGGGATGTGCGTAAAACCGGCTAGTCACAGAGCTGCTACGAGATTTCACCCATTATCGCACACCACCAGGCCGGGCTTGAGGCTGACTGGCACAAAAATCTCATCGGTCTGTTGTTCAAGGCCCGTCCACAGCTCTTGCGCGGTGTGGGGTTTGTCCCCCAAACAGATAAGTTTTAAAACTGCCTGCTGTCGTTTACCCCTGGCTGTGCTGAAATTGGTGGTGAAGGTGTTACACTGACCGGATAAGGAGCTGGTAGAGGATGAGGAAGCAGAGTAGGAGGAGGAAGCAACAGGAGGCAAACTGAAGCGCCCGGCAATCCTCGGTGGTGGTAGGACATGCGCTAAACTGCTATCCGCCTCAGGCCTAGCCGCCACTGCATTTACCCAGTGTGCTGTTATGGAGATATAACGGTCCTGACCGTGCTTACTGGTCCACGTATCCGTAGTCAGGTGCATGTTGCCACAGATGGCGTTGCGCAGTGCAAACCTGATTTTGTCCCCTACTTGGTTGTGCAGGGAAGGGATGGCTCGCCTTGAAAAAGTAGTGGTGGCTGGGAACGACATACTGTGGGACAGCCACCGCCATAAGGCCTTTAAAACTATCCGTCTACACCAGACGGAATGACAGCATTTCAAAGGCCAGTAATTTAGAATTGCCTGCATTCAGGGCTAGGTATCATGGGTAGGTAGTTGGGTATTTCCTCTTCCTCTCCAGCGTTTGGGATATGGAGAGCTGAACACTTCCGTGGGACATTGTGGAGATGCTTGGTGACCCAGGTGTTGGTGTTGCTGGCAGATCCTCTGTTTGCGGGGTGCCAGGTGGCACTGTCACTCCAGAGGTGGATGAAGAGGCCGTGACTGCAGCAGAAGAGGAAGCAGGAGGAGCCAGAGACTTCTTGGTTTATGAGGTGTCTACTCCACTGCAGCTCGTGCTTTGCAATTAAATGCCTGGTCATGCAGGTTGTGCTCAGGTTGCGAACGTTTATGCCTCGCTTCAGGCTCTGATTGCACAGCGTGCAAACCACTCGTGTCTTGTCGTCAGCACATTGTCTGAAGAACTGCCACGCCAGGGAACTCCTTGGAGCGGGCTTTGGTGTGCTCGGTCCCTTGCTGTGGTGGGCAGTAGGAGGCGTACTGTCTAGAAGACGGCCGCTCCGCTTTTGCACCCTGCTCCCTCTTCTGCTGTGCTGGTGGCTCTGTGCGACCACCGCCTCTTCCTCCGAACTACATAGGTCACTTGCATGACCTTGATTCCATGTGGGGTCGAGGACCTCATCGTCCTCCACATCATCTTCCACCCAGTCTTCACCCCTGCCTTCCTTGTCGGTCTGCACACTTTCGAAATCCCCAGCAGTTGGCACCTGTGTTTCATCATCATCCGAGACGTGCTGTGATGGTCCTCCCATGTACTCATCTTAAAAGATAAGTAGTTGGGCATCCGTGCACTCAATCTCTTCCACTTCTGGGGCAGGGCTAGGTGGATGGCCCTGGGAAACCCTGCTAACCGAATTATCAAAAAGCAAAAGAGATTGTTGCATGACTTGGGGCTCAGACTGCTTGGCTGATTTGCAAGGGGGTGAGCTGAAAGACTGATGGACATCGGCTGCAGGTGCCAACTGTGGTCTTTCAGCAGGAGACTGGGTGGGAGACAATGTGAAGGAACTGGATCCACTGTCAGCAACCCAATCTACTATCGCCTGTACTTGTTCAGGCCTCACCATTCGTAGAGCAGCATTAGGCCCGACCAAATACCGCTGCAGGTTTTGTCGCCCACTCACACCTGAGGAAGGGGTTTCACTTGTGCGTGTAGCTGGCACAGATCAACCACGTCCTCTCCCTGAAACAGGAGCTCCACCAGCAGTACCATGACCTGGGCCACATCCCTTATTTGACGCTCTCCACACCCTAAATGGGTGTTTAATTAATAGTAGAATAGAACGACAGTATGTAAAGGGAGTATCTCACAGGGCCTGAAACAGTGTAGGCCTGAAGTAAATATCTATTTGCCCAAAATGGCTGTATTTCAAATAGCTGTATTTCAAATGCCTGATTTAAACCCCTGTATGTAGAGGGGGTATCTCGCAGGGCCTGAACCAGTGTAGGTCTGAAGTAAATATATCTTTGCCCAAAATGGCTGTATTTCAAATGGCTATATTTCAAATCCATGAATAAAACCCCTGTATGTAGAGGGAGTATCTCACACGGTCTGAACCACTGTAGGCCTGAAGCAAATATATCTTTGTCCAAAATGGCTGTATTTCAAATGGCTATATTTCAAATGCCTGATTCAAACCCCTGTATGTAGAGGGGGTATCTCACAGGGCCTGAACCACTGTAGGCCTGAAGTAAATATATATTTTCCCAAAATGGCTGTATTTCAAATGGCTGTATTTCAAATGCCTGATTCAAACCCCTGTATGTAGAAGGGGTATCTCACAGGGCCTGAACCACTGTAGGCCTGAAGTAAATATATCTTTGCACAAAATGGCTGTATTTCAAATGGCTGTATTTCAAATCCCTGAATCAAACCCCTGTATGTAGAGGGAGTATCTCACACGGTCTTAACCCCTGTAGGCCTGAAGAAAATATATCTTTGCCCAAAATGGCTGTATTTCAAATGGCTGTATTTCAAATGCCTGCTTCAAACCCCTGTATGTAGAGGGGATATCTCATAGGGCCTGAACCACTGTAGGCCTGAAGTAAATATATCTTTGCTCAAAATGGCTGTATTTAAAATGGCTGTATTTCCAATGCCTGCAGGGCCGTCTTTAATATTGATTGGACCCTGGGCAAAAATTTCCTTGGGCCCCCTGGATCCCGCTTTCCCGCACCTTAGCAGGCAATTACGCCCCCCACCACAACACACACACAAAAAATCCACACATCTGGTAGAGTACAGTGAATGACTGTAAATACTTCCAGTTCTGAAGACTCCAGCGGCTCAGGATCAGTGCTCTGGGCAGCTGGGCTCAGGCTTGAAGTGGGCACCGCTCTGCAGGAAGGAGACCAGTGCTCGGCTCACCCTAGCGTTATAGTGCACCCCAGCACCCCACAGTATGCAGTATAGCACCCTATAGTATACAGCAACCCCCAGTATGCATTATAGCACCCTATAGTATACAGCACCACACAGAATGCAGTATAGCACCCCACACTATAAAGTACCCCACAGTATATAGTGGAGCAGTATAGCATCCCACAGTTTACAGCACCCCACAATATACAACACCTCACAGTATACAGTAGAGCAGTATAGCACCTCACCGTATACAGTACCCAAAACTATACATGATACAGCACCCCACACTATACAGTACAGCAGTATAGCACTCCACAATATACAGCACCCACAGTATACAGTATACAGCCCCCCACAGTATACAGTTCCCCACAGTATACAGTACAGCAGTAAAGCACTCCACAATATATAGCACCCACAGTATACAGCCCCCACACTATACTGTACAGCAGTATAGCACTCCACAATATACAGCACCCACAGTATACAGCCCCCCACAGTATACAGGCCCCCACAGTATACAGGACCCCACACTATACAGCACCCCACTATACAGTAGTTTACAGTATATTAGCATAACAGCCCCTGTCACCTTTTTCTGATGTAATCTTCACAAAAAAAGCTTCACAGTTAAGGCAAACTTCTACAGCAACACTCCTGGTAGAAAGGACCTTGATGACCTCATAGCCATGTGACCAGTAATATTGCTAGGTTACTGGTCACATGGTGATGATGTCATCTAAGGTCCTAGAGAATCACAGCTCTCACAGTACGCTGCCTGGAGTGCCGGCAGGCATGGCATGGCAGCACCCCCTGTGTAGCTGACAGCCTGACACCCGGGGCAGTGGCTAGCAGGGCTCAAGAGGCAGCTGCCTTGGGCCCCCAGGAGCAACTGGGCCCGGGGCAGCTGCCCCTTTTGCCCCTTGTTAAAGATGGCCTGGAATGCCTGATTCAATCCCCTGTATGTAGCGGGGGTATCTCACAGGGCCTGAACCAGTTTAGGCCTGAAGTAAATATATCTTTGCACAAAATGGCTGTATTTCAAATGGCTGTATTTCAAATCCTTGAATCAAACCCTGTATGTAGAGGGAGTATCTCACACGGTCTGAACCCCTGTAGGCCTGAAGAAAATATATCTTTGCCCAAAATGGCTGTTTTTCAAATGGCTGTATTTCAAATGCCTGATTCAAACCCCTGTATGTAGAGGGGGTATCTCACAGGGCCTGAACCACTGTAGGCCTGAAGTAAATATATCTTTGCACAAAATGGCTGTATTTCAAATGGCTGTATTTTAAATCCCTGAATCAAACCCCTGTATGTAGAGGGAGTATCTCACACGGTCTGAACCACTGTAGGCCTGAAGTAAATATATCTTTGCACAAAATGGCTGTATTTCAAATGGCTGTATTTCAAATCCCTGAATTAAACCCCTGTATGTAGAGGGAGTATCTCACACGGTCTGAACCACTGTAGGCCTGAATTCAATATTTCTTTGCCCAAAATGGCTGTATTTCAAATGGCTGTATTTCTAATGCCTGATTCAAACCCCTGTATGTAGAGGGAGTATCTCACACGGCCTGAACCAGTGTAGGCCTGAATTCAATATTGGTGCACCAAATGGCGGTATTTAAAATCTCTGAATGTAACCCAAATGTATTAAGGGTGTATCTCACAATGACATCTGCATCAAAGTCTGCCAACTAAAAAATTTTATGCCCAAACGAGTGTTTGTTTAACAACTGAATTTGACAGCAGCTCTATTTTGTGCGTTTTTCACACAACGCAGGCCCCATAGAAGTGAATTGGGCTGCGTGAAAATCGCAAGCATCCGCAAGCAAGTGCGGATGCGGTGCAATTTTCATGCACGGTTGCTAGGAGACAATCGGGATGGAGACACGATCATTATTATTTTCCCTTATAACATGGTTATAAGGGAAAATAATAGCATTCTTCATACAGAATGCTAAGTAAAATAGGGCTGGAGGGGTTAAAAAAATAAAAAAATCATTTAACTCACCTTAATCCACTTGTTCGCACAGCCGGCATCTCTTCTGTCTTCATCTGTGAGGAAAAGGACCTTTGATGACGTCACTACGCTCATCACATGGTCCATCACATGATCCATCACCATGGTGATAAGGGAAAATACACTGCGTGCAGAATTATTAGGCAAATGAGTATTTTGACCACATCATCCTCTTTATGCATGTTGTCTTACTCCAAGCTGTATAGGCTCGAAAGCCTACTACCAATTAAGCATATTAGGTGATGTGCATCTCTGTAATGAGAAGGGGTGTGGTCTAATGACATCAACACCCTATATTAGGTGTGCATAATTATTAGGCATCTTCCTTTCCTTTGGCAAAATGGGTCAAAAGAAGGACTTGACAGGCTCAGAAAAGTCAAAAATAGTGAGATATCTTGCAGAGGGATGCAGCACTCTTAAAATTGCAAAGCTTCTGAAGCGTGATCATCAAACAATCAAGCGTTTCATTCAAAATAGTCAACAGGGTCGCAAGAAGCGTGTGGAAAAACCAAGGCGCAAAATAACTGCCCATGAACTGAGAAAAGTCAAGCGTGCAGCTGCCAAGATGCCACTTGCCACCAGTTTGGCCATATTTCAGAGCTGCAACATCACTGGAGTGCCCAAAAGCACAAGGTGTGCAATACTCAGAGACATGGCCAAGGTAAGAAAGGCTGAAAGACGACCACCACTGAACAAGACACACAAGCTGAAACGTCAAGACTGGGCCAAGAAATATCTCAAGACTGATTTTTCTAAGGTTTTATGGACTGATGAAATGAGAGTGAGTCTTGATGGGCCAGATGGATGGGCCCGTTGCTGGATTGGTAAAGGGCAGAGAGCTCCAGTCCGACTCAGACGCCAGCAAGGTGGAGGTGGAGTACTGGTTTGGGCTGGTATCATCAAAGATGAGCTTGTGGGGCCTTTTCGGGTTGAGGATGTAGTCAAGCTCAACTCCCAGTCCTACTGCCAGTTTCTGGAAGACACCTTCTTCAAGCAGTGGTACAGGAAGAAGTCTGCATCCTTCAAGAAAAACATGATTTTCATGCAGGACAATGCTCCATCACACGCGTCCAAGTACTCCACAGCGTGGCTGGCAAGAAAGGGTATAAAAGAAGAAAATCTAATGACATGGCCTCCTTGTTCACCTGATCTGAACCCCATTGAGAACCTGTGGTCCATCATCAAATGTGAGATTTACAAGGAGGGAAAACAGTACACCTCTCTGAACAGTGTCTGGGAGGCTGTGGTTGCTGCTGCACGCAATGTTGATGGTGAACAGATCAAAACACTGACAGAATCCATGGATGGCAGGCTTTTGAGTGTCCTTGCAAAGAAAGGTGGCTATATTGGTCACTGATTTGTTTTTGTTTTGTTTTTGAATGTCAGAAATGTATATTTGTGAATGTTGAGATGTTATATTGGTTTCACTGGTAAAAATAAATAATTGAAATGGGTATATATTTGTTTTTTGTTAAGTTGCCTAATAATTATGCACAGTAATAGTCACCTGCACACACAGATATCCCCCTAAAATAGCTAAAGCTAAAAACAAACTAAAAACTACTTCCAAAAATATTCAGCTTTGATATTAATGAGTTTTTTGGGTTCATTGAGAACATGGTTGTTGTTCAATAATAAAATTAATCCTCAAAAATACAACTTGCCTAATAATTCTGCACTCCCTGTAATACAATCTACACAACCTTGAACCCAAACCTGAACTTCTTTGAAGAAGTTCGGGTCTGGGTACCACAATCAGTTTTTTATCACGCGCGTGCAAAACGCATTGCACCCGCGCGATAAAAACTGAACAACGGAACGCAATCGCAGTCAAAACTGACTGCAATTGGGTACCTACTCGCGCGGGTTTGCCGCAACGCATCCGGACCTTATCCGGACACGCTCGTGTGAAAGAGGCTTTAAAGGATTCCATTTTGACTTCTGTCTTATGGATTCTGTTACTTTCCGTTATAACTATGTTATAATGGAAAGCCATAACGGAATCCATAACGCTGATGTGAACCCACCCTAAGAGTCAAGACTTTTACTTTAAAAAAAAAAATTTGTTCTGGATTTTTGAATATCAAGTTGTGATTAAAACGTTGCATTAATTGTAGGACAAAATATCTAGATCTTTGCAGAGTCAATGAGATCTAGCAAGGGAATCATTGCCAGGCATTTTGACTGCTGAGTTTCGCCTTAATTCATTACCATAACATTTACAGCATAACTCACGGCCTGCTAACACAAAAACTTCTTAAGTATTGGACTGTGCATGTTGAGGATGTAGTGGAGGATGTAGTTAAAATGTCAGTCTTGTTTATTCACAAATTGTTACAGATATCCTCCCTGGAGGTGAAGCCATCTAATTAGGTTGTTCTTTGGTTAGAAAAGATTGCACAGCTTTGCTGTTTTAGAGAAAATTGTGTGAAGCCATTTTCCAAACACTTTTGAAACAGACAGATGAACCTTAGATGTAACTTGAGGCAGTTCAGAAATCTGCACTAATCTACATAATAGCAGACTTTTCCGAGCCCTGTTGTCGTGATTTCCTCTGAATTGTTGGAGGACTGCAGGGTTACCTTTGGGCTACTGGAAACTTTCTCTAATGAAGTGCTGGAGATGTGAGTTGAGAGATAGAGACAGTTTTCTCTCATTGTTTCCCACTTCAATGCACATTTTAATCAGCATCTCTATGGAGCACTAAAGCTACCATGCAGCAAGACTACATGCTAAAAGACAAATAAATCTCAATTAAGAACATTTTTCAGAAGCATCACTAAAACTTTAGCTTTAACCTTGTAGAAAAGCCATTTTGTCTGGCTCTTTACCTGTGCCAAAATGACCTGCTTCTTTGGACATCAGGTGAGGATGGCTCCATTTTATTTTTCCTGTATTAGGGATCAGGCACACAAACTTATTTTTTGTCATTGTCTGTTCTTTTTTTTTTTTTAACTTGTGGCTGGTATGTGGAACTATTCAATTCAATGGGGCCGCAGAAAAATACAGAAATGACTCCGTGTTCATTCTGTATCCTTATGTCCGCAAGTCCGCTGCACTAAAAAAAAAAATCCTATTCTTGTTCGTTTTGCGGACAAGGACAGGCATTGTTGCAATGGATCTGCAAAAAAACTGATGTTACACAGACGTCACACTGATTTAATTTGTTTTTTTCCAACAGATCCATGTTATGCAGACCACAAAATACATATGGTCGTGTGTATAAGCCCTAACTCTGTGTATCGCACAGGACCTAGAAGGACCTCCTGTCCTGTACAGAGGGGTTCTCTAGGACTATATTATGGATAGCCCATCGTTGGTATTTTAAAGAGGTTTGTAAGTGTTTTCTGCTCATGACCTATCCTCAGGGTAGATCAACAATATGTGATTGGTGGGGGACTGACTCCTGGCGCTTCCCGATTAGTTGTTCCAGGGACCTGTGGTATTCCGGTGAGCGCTGAGGCCTCCTCTCAGCTTACTAAGCACAAAGCCATCCATTGGATATTGACTGATCTTGGTAGTGCAGCTCAGCCCCATTCACTTGAATAGGATTAAGCTGCACCTAGGCCATGTGACTGATGAAAGTGACTTCAATAGCCTAGGAGGAGGCTGCAGTGCTCACCCGAGTTCCATAGCCTCTTCAAACGATTAACAATGGTGCCGGAAGTTGGCAAAGCCTTTAACAAGTAGCCCTAACAAGTCATCATATCATATTGGTGGGGGTCCAATTCAGGCACCCCCACCGATTAGCTGCAACAGTACAGCTCCGTGCACTGGGTAATGGCTATGAAGGGTACTGCACTGTCACGGAACCATGAACCAGACGTACAACAAGAGATAAGTGAAAATAAGAAGGCTTTATTGAAAATAAAGCTGTAAAGCAAAAGTCCAAACGGATGGTGAAACCGAGCAGAGTCTTTGCGAAGCCAGAGGTCAGGAACCAGAAGGGTAGTCAGACGAAGCCAGGATCAGGAACCAGCAGGGTAGTCAGACGAAGCCAGGATCAGGAACCAGCAGGGTAGTCAGACGAAGCCAGGATCAGGAACCAGCAGGGTAGTCAGACAAAGCCAGGATCAGGAACCAGAAGCAGCAGCAGTCTTAGAAGCATGTGAACACAAGAGGACCAAGCAAGGAACTGAAGCCACAGACCTCCTATATATATGAGCTAGGCATCCAGCTCCTCCCAGGGGAAGGAGGAGCCGCAGGGTGGAAGGCTACAAGAAACCCGGGACCCAAGATGGCCGCCAGCACATGTCAAACGAAGGAGAGCAGCAAGCAGGTAAGACCATGACAGTACCTCCCCCTCAAGGGCCCCTCCTCCGCGGAGCACAAAACGGTTTCTGAGGGAAGCGTGCGTGGAAGGCTCGGAGCAAGGCAGGAGCATGGACATCTGCGGAGGGAACCCAGGAACGCTCCTCTGGACCATAACCACGCCAATGGACCAAAAACTGCAACCGACCGCGGACCAGGCGTGAGTCCAGGATATTGCTCACCTCATATTCCTCACGATTGCCCACTTGGACCGGACGAGGCCGAGGAACCGAGGAAGTGAAACGATTACACACCAGTGGCTTCAACAGGGAGACATGAAACACGTTGGAGATCCGCATGCCAGGAGGAAGCGCAAGGGCATAGGCTACCGGGTTTACCCTGCGAAGCACTCTGAAGGGACCAACAAAGCGAGGCGCCAGCTTGGGAGTGGGCACTCGAAGGTTGAGGTTGCGGGTGGACAACCATACACGGTCTCCGACCTGGTAGGAAGGAGCAGGCGCTCGTCTGCGATCAGCCTGGAATCTCTGGCGCTGCGCAGAGACCTCAAGGGACTTCTGGATCTGTACCCAAGAAGCACGTAGGACGGAAAGGTGATCCTCCACAGCCGGAATATCCTGGGGAGAGAATACCTCCGGTAACACGGCAGGTTGGAACCCATAATTGGCCATGAAGGGAGACGTCCCAGAGGAAGAGTTCACCGCCGTGTTCCTGGCAAACTCAGCCCAAGGCAGGAGGTCAACCCAATTGTCTTGGTGATCGGAGACATAGCAACGAAGGAATTGCTCCAAGGCCTGATTGGATCGTTCTGCGGCCCCATTGGACTGAGGGTGGTAGGCCGAGGAGAAGGAGAGATGAATCCCCAACTGGGAGCAAAAGGCGCGCCAGAACCTGGATACAAACTGACTCCCCCGATCCGACACAATCTCCTTAGGCAAACCGTGCAACCGGAAGACCTCCCTGGCAAAAATCGTGGCCAACTCTTGTGCAGAGGGTAACTTCTTGAGAGGAACACAGTGGCACATTTTGGAAAACCGATCCACAATCATGAGAATGACCGTATGGCCTCGGGATGCAGGGAGGTCCACAATGAAATCCATCCCCAGGTGTGACCATGGGCGCTCCCCGGTGGCTATGGGTTGCAGAAGGCCCAACGGAAGGTGCCGAGGGGACTTACTCTGGGCACAAACGGAGCATGCCGCTACATATGCGGCGATGTCGGAACGTAGGGAAGGCCACCAGAACAGACGTGAAACAGCCCAGGACAGCTGATTCTTTCCAGGATGCCCCGCGGTCTTGGAGTTATGGTAGGTTCGCAACAACCGAGTGCGCAACTCCTCAGGCACAAAACATCTGCCGTTGGGTCTCCCAGAGGGAGCACCAGATTGAGCCGCCAAAATCTGCTCACCCAGGGGAGAGGTCAGGCTGGTGCGAATGGCGGCCAGGATCTGATTCGGAGGTATGACCGAAGTCGGAATCGACTCCTCCCTGAACAGCTCGGAGTACTGCCGTGATAAGGCATCCGCCCTGATGTTCTTGGAACCGGGTAGGTAGGAGACCACGTAATTAAAACGTGACAAGAACAGAGCCCATCTGGCCTGACGTGGTGTCAATCTCTTGGCCTCAGAAAGGTAGGTCAGATTCTTGTGGTCCGTCAGGATGAGAACCGGAACCACCGAACCCTCGAGCAAGTGCCTCCATTCTTTAAGGGCCTGCACGATGGCCAATAACTCCCTGTCACCAATCTGATAGTTGCACTCCGCGGAAGACAGTTTCCGGGAGTAAAACCCACAAGGAAGCAGAGGACCCTCTGGTGTTCTACGCTGAGACAGAAGGGCGCCTACTCCCGTCTCAGACGCGTCCACCTCGAGGACAAAGGGCAACCCAGGGTTGGGATGCGACAGAATCGGAGCCGACACAAAGGCGGACTTTAGGGCCTCAAAAGCTCGGATGGCCTCGAGCGGCCAGACCTGGGAATTACTGCCCTTCCTGGTCAGATCCGTGAGAGGCTTGGCCAGCATGGAAAAGTCCCTGATGAACTTCCGATAATAATTGGCGAAGCCCAAAAAGCGCTGCAGGGAACGAAGACCACTGGGCTGGGGCCACTGTAAGACAGCCGAAACCTTCTCAGGATCCATGGAGAACCCCTCAGCGGAAATGATGTAACCTAAGAAGGTTACCTGGGATCGGTGAAATTCGCATTTCTCAAGCTTACCGAACAGCTTGTTCTCTCGTAACCGTTGCAACACTCGTCTGACATCCAGAATGTGGGCCTCCATGGATTCAGAATATACCAAGATGTCATCCAAATAGACTACCACACACTGCTGCAACAGGTCACGGAAAACATCGTTGATGAATTCCTGAAAGACTGCGGGCGCATTGCACAACCCAAAGGGCATAACCAAGGATTCGTAATGACCGTTCCTGGTGTTAAACGCGGTCTTCCACTCATCGCCCGCCTTGATCCTTACCAGGTTATATGCCGCCCTCAGGTCGAGTTTGGTAAAGACCGTGGCCCCTTTAAGGCGATCGAACAGCTCGGAAATCAAGGGTATCGGGTAAGCGTTCTTGATCGTGATGCGATTGAGACCCCTGTAATCGATGCAAGGCCTCAACTCACCGCCCTTCTTTTTCACAAAGAAAAATCCAGCCCCTGCCGGGGACGAAGATTTGCGAATGTGTCCGCGTGAAAGCGCCTCCCTCACGTACTCCTCCATGGCCTCATTCTCCGCTACCGACAGTGGATAGACTTTGCCACGAGGAGGAACGGCACCAGATTGTAACTCTATGGCACAAATGTATGGGCGGTGCGGAGGTAGGGCAACCGCGCGCACCTTATCGAATACATCCCGGTACTCCTCGTATTCAGGAGGCAACAGAGAGTCCGAGGAAGTACACAGCAACTTGACAGACCCATGGATGCAACTAGCCCCACACTGCGGTGACCACGAGAGGATCTCGACCGATCTCCAATCGAAAGTCGGATTATGCTTCTGGAGCCAGGGGTACCCCAAGACCACCGAGTAGTGTAGAGACGAAATAACCTGGAGGCAGACCGACTCTCTGTGAACGGCACCAATGGCTATCCCCACTGGAAGGGTCTCATGAGTCACGTGTGGCGGCTGAAGGGGTCTGCCGTCTATCGCCTCAAGAGCCAGTGGGGAACCTCGAGCCTGCAGAGGAATGGAATTGGCGGCAGCGAACACACTATCAATGAACAAACCACCAGCACCAGAGTCCACCAACGCCTGGGTCGTCACCGAGCCCCCGACCCAGGAGAGGACAACAGTGATCAGTGGTTTGTCAACACGGGAAACCGGGGACGAGGAGACTCCACCCAAGATCTGCCCCCGACAGGATCTCAGTGTACGAGCGTTTCCCGGACGGTTCGGACATGCCAACCGAAAATGCCCACCGAGACCACAGTACATGCATCGGCCCTCGCGTCTCCGGAGTGCCCTCTCCCCCGCGGACAGGCGAGCAAACCCCAGCTGCATGGGTTCACCCCCAGACAAGTCATCCCCAGGAGGCGTGGGAGGAGAGGGAGGCACGGGTGGGACAGCAAACGTAGGCACCAATCTGTTAGAAGACCTCCGCAGGTTCTCCTTAAAGGAAGGTCTCTCCCTGAGTCTGGTGTCAATCAAAATCAGGAAAGAAATAAGAGACTCGAGCTCAACTGGTAGGTCCTTAGCTGCAACCTCATCCTTCAAGGCATCCGAGAGACCATGAGAGAAAGCAGCGACCAGAGCCTCATTATTCCAGCCCACCTCTGCTGCCAGGGTACGAAACTCAATGGCGTATTCAGCTACGGATCGTGAACCCTGTCTGATGGACATAAGGAGCTTCGCAGCAGAGGCAGCACGAGCCGGCACATCGAATACCTTCCGAAGAGAAGCAACAAAACCGGAAAACTCGGCAACCACCGGATTGTTGTTCTCCCATAAAGGGCTGGCCCAGGCCAAGGCCTTGTCCGAGAGCAGCGAGATCAAGAAGCCCACCTTTGATCTCTCAGTAGGAAAGGCATGTGGCAGCAACTCGAAATAAATGCCCACCTGGTTAAGGAAACCTCGGCACTGAGTTGGCTCTCCCCCAAAGCGCTGTGGAAGAGGGGCAGAACCGGTCATACCCCGAACCACCGCAGGCGCAACAACAGGTGTCGGGGTAGACTCTGGCGCAACAACCGGAGCGGCAGTAGGAGCGAGCCCAGGAGCGACAACCGACCCATCGGCAACGGGAGCGAAATGAGCCGTGCGTTCAAGCAGGGTTTGCAACGCCACAGCGAACCGACCCAACAGGTGATCCTGCTGATCAAGTCTGGCAACCAGCGTGGGTAGCGAGGATGGCCCTGTACCGTCAGAATTCATGGCTTGGTCCTAATGTCACGGAACCATGAACCAGACGTACAACAAGAGATAAGTGAAAATAAGAAGGCTTTATTGAAAATAAAGCTGTAAAGCAAAAGTCCAAACGGATGGTGAAACCGAGCAGAGTCTTTGCGAAGCCAGAGGTCAGGAACCAGAAGGGTAGTCAGACGAAGCCAGGATCAGGAACCAGCAGGGTAGTCAGACGAAGCCAGGATCAGGAACCAGCAGGGTAGTCAGACGAAGCCAGGATCAGGAACCAGCAGGGTAGTCAGACAAAGCCAGGATCAGGAACCAGAAGCAGCAGCAGTCTTAGAAGCATGTGAACACAAGAGGACCAAGCAAGGAACTGAAGCCACAGACCTCCTATACAGTATATATGAGCTAGGCATCCAGCTCCTCCCAGGGGAAGGAGGAGCCGCAGGGTGGAAGGCTACAAGAAACCCAGAAACCAAGATGGCCGCCAGCACATGTCAAACGAAGGAGAGCAGCAAGCAGGTAAGACCATGACATGCACTCACTCATGTTCCGGAAAGCATCAGTTTGTGCAAACAGCTGGTTGTTGGGGGAAGCAAAAGACAGACTCCCACCAATATAACATTTATGACTTATCCTAAGAATTACTTGCTAAAAGACAAATAATGGGTAGGTCATTAATATTACAGTCCTTGAAAAACCCTTTAAGTGATAGTTTCCAGAAGCTATTTCTGACTTTTATATACATGGACTTGCATTATCTCTATTACTATCTGTTTTCAGCTGACAATTTGGACCCATTACTGTTTTTACATAGGGGTATAGTCTGAAGTTGGGTGGGAAAAAAAACAAGTCCACCATTTTATTTTTTTGGCATTTAAATGACATCATTCACTATGGAGTAAAAGTAAACATTTTAACCTCTCTCTTCTGGTATCTTCCCCTTTTCATTTAAACATGGTCATAACCTGAATACAAAAAAAACAAAAAACTCTTTACCCATCCTGCACAAGTAACTACACACCTGTCTTTAATGTCCCCTTTATCTCTAAACTTCTGCAAGGCCTGGTCTACTATCACCTCATTTTCTCTCTCTCTTTGTAATCACTTCATTGATGGCCTATCCTCCAACTCCCGACAACCCTTGCAATCAGCTGTTTGAGGAAGCCGTGGCTCTCACCTGAGGGCAGCATCACTCCCATTCCTCCTCTCTACTATTATGTGTATAAAATGAAGAGTTGCCATGCCGTGCTAGAGCTGATTGGCCTGGGCGAGAGTAGCCACACAGCTGATCACTTGCAAACGTGTATCAAGCAGCAAACATCCCACTGGCTGTCTCCCTATTAACTCAATATGGCAAGGTGGTCAGTGACGATGGCAGGAATATCGTGGCCATGCTGCATTTGGGGAAAATAACACATGGTCCTTGCATAGTGCACATAATAAATTTAGTCCCGCAAAGCTTTAAAAAAAAAAGTAAAGTGGCTTGGAAAATGTGCTGGTCATGTCCAGGATGCTGTCCTGCCATTTTAGCCATTCTCCTGTTGTAAAGAACTTGCTCCTGGACTTGTAGTAACAGAATGGCCTGTCAATGCACCTCTTAATCGCTGGAATTCCACCTTGCAAATGCTAGAGCATCTGCACGAGCAGTGTGAAGTGGTGAATGATTTTGTCATGTTGTAGAGCACCTCAGCAGGGAGCATGTGTTGTTTTGAGGTCAGGCAGTGGCAACTGATCAGAGATGCCTGTCACATACTCAGACCCTTTGAAAAGGAGACCAGATTTTTCAGTAGGGAAAGCTGTGGCATCAACAATGTCACTGTCCTAATATTTATCTTAGAGCAGATGTTCATGCTCATATAACAAGGAACAGAAGAAGAAGAACAGCTTAGGCATTTTGCTGCCCCCCCCCCCCCCCCCCCCCATAGCTGTTGGAGAAATTTCCACGGAGGAGGAAGTGAAGGATGAGAAGCTACCACTGGAGGAGGAGCAGCAGGAGGTTGAAGAGTAGCTTCTGCAGGAAGACGAGACTGATGATGATTATGACGACACTGGCCATGATGACCAATCATTTTGCTAGGGGGAGAAGCCAGAAAGAACAGATTTTTCGAACACGTTGGGAAGAATGGAAATCTATATGCTGGCTTGCTTTCGTAATGACAGGTATATCCTTACCATCAAGCAATCTGACTGTTACTGGATAGTCGCACTTTTATGTCTTCGATATCAAAGCAAAATACGGGAATGTATTCCTGTTGTCAAGAGATGCCAAATTGCTTTATTACCAGGATACCGGTGTATACAGTATACTGCAGCTTTCAGAGAGTAGATGCCTGATTCCCGGGAGTCTGACCTAGAGGACCATCTCCACCCCCTGATGAGGGATCTGCCAATGTTAAGGCATGCTTCGTTCCAACAAGACCCCCAAAGCACACGTTTTGATAGCTTTCTAAAATGAAAAGGCATAACGCATGTGCTGGCACACTGTATGTTAACACCAATAACAAGTGTTGAGCGCATCAAAGTATCTGAAGTGGATTTTGATCAGAATTTAAGTTAAAATTCAATTAGCTGCAAAGCCAAATTTCCTTGTGGTTTGTGGTAATGAATCAATTTTCCCTGAAATGGCGGTAAAAAAAAATCATACTCACCTCATCAATTTGAGTGTGAAGAGATTTCGAGCTAGAACTTCAAGCAAGATGGCCGCAACAGGCTCTTAGCATTCAAATAGATAAAGTAAGTAATTTTTTTAATTTTTTTTTTACTGATCAATCACTAAAAAACCTTAATATTCATCTCAGATGTCAGCCGGTACCCCAGTTCCCCATTATTGCACCCATTACTTACAAATAAATGTATTTTGTGACAAAGTAATTAATCACAAAGCAATTTTTTTCGTACAATTCGATAAAGTGGCTGAATCGAATTTTTTAAAACTTTGCTCATTTCCACCAATAACTATACATTTACCCATAGAGATAAATGTCAGTGTCACTCGTAAAAGAAATTAAAAAAGAGATAACAAAAAGATATAAAAACTCTGAGGTCTAGGAGACTTAAGAGTGTCATATGCCAATTTTCATACAAATCAGAGCACGTAGAATCAATTTTATTGAATTACGAATCAAATTAAAAAAAACGAATTTCAAGAAATTTACCCATGGTTACATTATATGCTATAACGTGGCAGATTTTTTTCAAAAGTTTTTGCTATTGTCTTATTTATCTGAATGGAGTTTGCATAAATCGATGTGCTTGTTTGCCATAACAACCCTGCAACAAATACACTACCCTTAGCAAGAAAAAAAAAACAATAGATTATAATTGGGGTTGAGCGAACCCGAACTATAAAGTTCGGATTCGTACTGAATTTTTGGATTTTTAGACCCTGGACCCGAACCCGAACCTTTCTGTAAAAGTTTGGGTTCGGATTCGGTGTTCGGCGATTTCTTAGCGCTTTTTAAAAGGCTGCAGCCAATTAACAAGCATTTAACTCTGTGCCCTTAGAAGGCATCAAAGCCATGCCTACTAATGGCATGGCTGTGATTGGCCAGTGCAGCATGTGACCCAGCCTTCACGTCACTCTGCTGTGCTTAGTGTAGTGTAGGGAGAGGATGCTGATGCAGTGAGGGAGAGAATAGGAAAGAATCTTTAATCAGAACTCCAATTGAACTCAGCGGACTATATAGATTTAGTTGTGTGGGTGCAGTGCACAATCTTTTTAACCTGCCCTGAGCCGAGTGACAGAGAAAAATAACTTTGTTAGGTGGGCGGTGGCGGACATTTTATGTAAGCTCAGTGCACCAGCACTGCATATGTGCTTTTGTGACATTCAAATCCAAGCTTGAAATACCAATAATAATAATAATAATAATCTGGTTTTAAAAAAACATTTTTTTTTGGCAATATTCTACATCTGGTGCCTTTGCAGCATTAGTCAGTGTGCAATTTAAGCTAGAAATACAGCCATAACTTTCTGGGTTTTTAAAAACACCCTTTTTGGGCAATATACTCAATTTTACAGCCCTTGCTGCATCTGCACATGTGAAATTCAAGCATTATATACAGCTGTCATATTCTGTTAGTAAAATAAACACCCTTTTTGGGCAAAATACTTAATATTGCAGCCCTTGCTGCATCTGTGATTTTTAAAAACAAGTTTGAAATACATCAATCATTTTCTAGCTTTGAAAAAACACCAATTTTTGGCAATAACCTTCATCTTGGGCTTCTGCCTCATTAGTCAGTGTGCAATTTAAGCTATAAATACAGCTATAATTTTCTGGGTTTTAAAAAACACCCTTTTTGGGCAAAATACACAATTTTACAGCCCTTGCTGTATCTGCACGTGTAAAATTCAAGCATTTTATACTGCTGTCATATTCTGTTAGTAAAAAAAACACCCTTTTTGGGCAAAATATTTAATATTGCAGCCCTTGCTGCATCTGTGATTGTTAAAAACAAGTTTGAAATACTTTAACAATTTTCTGGCATTGAAAAAACACCTATTTTTGGCAAAAAAAAAACTTTATTTTGGGCGTCTGCCGCATTAGTCAGTGTACAATTTAAGCTATAAATACAGCTATAATTTACTGGGTTTTAAAACACACCCTTTTTGGGCAAAATACACAATTTTACAGCCCTTGCTGCATCTGCACGTGTGAAATTCAAGCGTTATATACTGCTGTCATATTCTGTTAGTAAAAGAACATCCATTTTGGGCAAAAACTTAATTTTGCAGCCTTTGCTGCATATGTCATTGTGAGATACACCCTTTACATACTGTTGTTCTATTCTGCTATTACAAAAACACTCATTTTGGGCAAAAAAACTTAATTTTGCAGGCTTTGCTGCATATGTCATTGTGTGATGCACCCTTTAGATACTGTGGTTCTATTCTGCTATTCAAAAAACACCCATTTTGGGTGAAAATCTTTAATTGCGGCCTAGTCTGCATCTGTACATGTGAGATACACACTTTAGATACTGTGGTTCTATTCTGCTATTAAAAAACCACCCATTTTGGGCAAAAAACTTAATTTTGCAGCCTTTGCTACATATGTCATTGTGTGATGCACCCTTTAGATACTGTGGTTCTATTCTGCTATTCAAAAAACACCCATTTTGGGTGAAAATCTTTAATTGCGGCCTAGTCTGCATCTGTACATGTGAGATACACACTTTAGATACTGTGGTTCTATTCTGCTATTAGAAAAAAACCCATTTTTGGCAAAAATCTTTAATTGCTGCCTAGTCTGCATCTGTACGTGTGAGATACACCCTTTAGTTACTGTGGTTCTATTCTGCTATTAAAAAAAAACACTCATTTTGGGAAAAAAAAAATAATTTTGCAGCTTTTGCTGCATATGTCATTATGAGATACACTCTTTAGATACTGTGGTTCTATTCTGCTATTAAAAAAAATACCCATTTTGGGGGGGGAAAATAATTTTGCAGCCTTTGCTGCATATGTCATTGTGAGATGCACCCTTTAGATACTGTGGTTTTATTCTGCTATTCAAAAAACACCCATTTTGGGCAAAAAACTTAATTTTGCAGCCTTTGCTGCATATGTCATTGTAAGATACACCCTATATATACTGTGGTTCTAGTCTGCTATTTAAAAAACACCCATTTTGGGCAAAAATCTTTAATTGTGGCCTAGTCTGCATCTGTACATGTAAGATACACTCTTTAGATACTGTGGTTCTATTCTGCTATTAAAAAAAACACCCATTTTGGGGGGGGAAATAATTTTTCAGCCTTTGCTGCATATGTCATTGTGAGATGCACCCTTTAGATACTGTGGTTTTATTCTGCTATTCAAAAAACACCCATTTTGGGCAAAAAACTCAATTTTGCAGCCTTTGCTGCATATATAATTGTGAGATACACCCTTTACATACTGTGGTTATATTCTGCTATTAAAAAACATCCATTTTGGGCAAAAATCTTTAATTGCGGCCTAGTCTGCATCTGTACGTGTGAGAAACACCCTTTACATACTGTGGTTCTATTCTGCTATTAAGAAAACTCCCATTTTGGGCAAAAATATTTAATTGCAGCCTAGTCTACATCTGTACTTGTGAGATACACCCTTTAGATACTGTGGTTCTATTCTGCTATTAGAAAAACACCCATTTTGGGCAAACATCTTAAATTGCGGCCTAAACTGCATCTGTACGTGTGAGATACACCCTTCACATACTGTGGTTCTATTTTGCTATTAGAAAAACACCCATTTAGGGCAAGATCATAAATTTGAGAAATATGAGTAGAGCGTCAAATAAGGGACGCGCACCGGTCGTGGTGCTGCGGGTGTAGCTAGTGTTGCAGGGAGAGGACGTGGTCGATCTGTGCCAGCTACACGCACAAGTGAAACACCTTCCTCAGGTGCGAGTAGTTGACAGAACCTTCAGCTGTATTTGGTTAGGCCTAATGTGGCTCTTCGAATGGTGAGGCCTGAACAAGTACAGGCGATAGTAGATTGGGTTGCTGACAGTGCCTTCAGTTCCTTCACATTGTCTCCCACCCAGTTTCCTGCTGAAAGATCAGAGTTGGCACCTGCAGCCGATGTCCATCAGTCTTTCACCTCACCCCTTGCAAATCAGCCAAGCAGTCTGAGCCCTAAGTCATGCAGCAGTCTCTTCTGCTTTTTGATGACTCTGTTAGCAGGGTTTCCCAGGGTTTCCCATCAACCTTGCCCTGCCCCAAGAGTGGAAGAGATTGGGCAAAATCTCGTAGCAGCTCTGAGCCTAGCCGGTTTGACGCACATCCCTTGCCTGGCGCATGTGCTGCATTTGGTGGTGCAGAGATTCCATAAAAATTACCCCGATATGTCAGAGCAAAAGCCGTCTGTGCCTGCTTTCGGCGTTCTCACCCTGCTGCTGCTCGCCTGTTAGCGCTGCAGCGTAACTTACGCCTTCCCGCTCACTGCCTCATATGTGACCTGCCCACAAGGTGGAACTCTACCTTGCTCATGCTGGCCAGACTGTGCGAGCAGCAGCAGGGCGATAGTGGAGTTTCACCTGCAGCACGGTGAGTCGTTCGGCGGAACAGCACCACTTCACCACCAATGACTGGGCCTCCATGCGAGACCTGTGTTCCTTGTTGCTCTGTTTCGAGTACTCCACCAACATGGCCAGTTCCAATAATGCCGTTCTCAGCGTTACTATCCCACTTCTTAAAAAAACACTGCTGGAAGAGGATGTGGCACAGGAGGAGGAGGAAGAGGGATCATTTCGTAGGGTTTCCGGCCGGTCATTCCCAAGTGGCTCCGAGGGTGGATTCCTGCACCCACAAATGCCAGGTACACAATTGTCCAGCCAGGGCACAGTTCTGGAGGATGACAAGGTGGAGGATGAGGAGGAGGAACCATGTTCACAGAAGGGTGGCACCCAGACCAGCTCATGGCCATCAATGGTGCATGGCTGGGGGTATACAGGGGACACAGACGATACACCTGCGACAGAGGACAGCTTTTCGTTGCCTGTGGGCAGCCTGGCACACATGAGTGATAGTGTTGATCACGAATATTCGAATTTCATTTTTATCGCGAATATAGGTTCTTCGAAAATTCGTGAATATTTCGAATATAGTGATATATATTCGTAATTTCTAATATTCGATTTTTTTTTAAATCAGTACAAATTATCCCTCCCTGCTTCTAGCTTGTGGGCCAATGAGAAGGCTGCAGTATATTTGACTTTAGGAGTAGTGTTGTTTGCGAATTTTCGTAATATTCTAGAACAAGAATATATAGCAAAATAGCGAATATTCAAAAAAAAACAGTTATAGCAATATAGCGAATATTCGAAAAAAAAAAAAAACGAATATAGAGCAATTTAGCTCATATAGTGCTATAATCTTTTTTTTAATAGTTGTAATTTTTTTCCAATCTGAGCTTCAGATGAGAAAAAAATTACAACTATTAGACAAAGAAGATTATAGCACTATATTAGCTAAATTGCTCTATATTAGTTTTTTTTTTCGAATATTCGCTATATTGCTATATATTCTTGTTTTAGAATATTACGAATATTCAAAAAAACAAAGTTATAGCAATGTAGCGAATATTCGAAAAAAAAAAAAAAAACGAATATAGAGCAATTTAGCTAATATAGTTCTATAATCTTCTTTGTCTAATAATTGTAAGTTAAAAAATTTGCATCACGAAAATTTGCATATTACACGATCATTACCTTGCCGATTTTTCGAGTTAAAAAAATCGTAGAATATAACGAATATTCGAATTTGCGAATATTCGACAAATATTCTGCAAAATATTCGCGAAATATCACGAATTCGAATATGACGCCTGCCGCTCATCACTAATGAGCGATTACATGCTGCAGTGTCTCAGCAACAACCGCCGAGTTACCACATTCTAACTTGTGCTGATTACTGGGTGGCCTTGCTGCTGGATCCCCGTTACAAGGACAACGTACCGTCCTTAATTCTCTCACTGGAGCGTGATCGTAAGATGCGCGAGTACAAGCGCACGATGGTAGACACGCTGCTGGTGGCATTCCCACCTGACAGCAGTGGCACAGTGGAAGCACAAGCTGAAGGCAGAGGAGGAGGAAGAGGTCGCCAGCTCAGCTGCAGCACTGCCAGCACCTCAGAAGGCAGGGTTAGCATGGCCGAAATGCGGAAAAGCTTTGTCAGCATGCCACAACAACCAGCACCACCAACTGATATGGAACGTCTTAGCAGGAGGCAGCATTTCAGCAACATGGTGGAGCAGTATGTGTGCACACGCCTACACGTAGTGAATGACGGGTCTGCTCCCTTCAACTTCTGGGTCTCCAAATTGGGCACATGGCCTGAGCTTGACCTTTACGCCTTGGAGGTGCTGGCCTGCCCTGCAGCCAGTGTATTATCTGAACGTGTGTTTAGCACGGCAGGGGGCGTCATCACAGACAAGCGCAGCCGCCTGTCCACAGCCAATGTGGACAAGCTCACGTTCATTAAAATGAACCAGGCATGGATCCCACAGGACTTGGCAGTACGTTGTGCAGAATAGACATGTATACCGGCCTTAACCAGCCATTGTTATACTACAGAGCAATTGTTCATTTTTGTATTTTGGATATTTCACACTCTTTTGGAGTGTACCCTAATAAAAAATAAGTAAAAATAAATAAATTCAAACAAAAAAACAGTGTTGGCTACATTTTAAACTCCTACTCCATATGAACCTCCACCTCATAAATCAAGTTTTCTTTTTTTTCTTGTACATATTTTATTTTATGTAATTTCACTAATTTGTCTGTTACATTTTTTGGTGAAATTTACAAATTTTTGGGTGTGATATACCACTACTATACCTGGTAGACAGGTAAAAAAAAATCACTAATTTTTCTGTTACATTTCTGGGTGAAATTCGCCAATTTTTGGGTGTGATATACCACTGATATACCTGGTAGACAGGTGAAAAAAATTCACTAATTTGTGTGTTAAATTTTTGGGGTGAAATTCACAGATTTTTGGGTGTGATATACCACTGCTATACCTAGTAGACAGGTAAAAAAAAATACTAATTTGTCTGTTACATTTTTGGGTGAAATTTACCAATTTTTGGGTGTGATATACCACTGCCATACCTAGTAGACAGGTAAAAAAAAAAATCACAAATTTGGCTGTGATATACCACTGCTATACCAAGTAGACAGGTTAATAAATTTCACAAATTTTTCTGATACATTCTTGGGTGACATTTTACAATTTTTGCTGTGAATAAACCCTTGCTCTGCATAGGTGACAGGGACTGAAATTTTAAAAAATAATCTATTCCATTGGTGGGTGACATTAACCCATTTCTGGTGATGAAAAACCCCTGCTCTGCATAGGTGACAGGGACTTAAATTTCTAAAATTCATCTTTATTTGGCCCTTTCATTCGATCCTTCTGCTTTAATAACTTGTCCCAAATTCCCGCTCCATCCCATTGCAGCCATTGACCTCCGTTGGATGAGGTCTCCCATTCTCACGCTCCCTCTCTGACGTGGAACCCTGATTCGCTGAAAACTGTGATCAACATGGTAGGCTCAGAAAAGAACATCGAAAGTTGATAGAGAAGATATCCAAATGGATCGTGGACATCACAGGGACGTGCGATCAGGCAGAAGTTATCTAGAGTCAACAAAGCGGCAGCAGGGCATCTCCTGGCTAACAATTCCAAATCCTAAATACCCCAGTGACATTCCCTATAATTTTTTTCTGAATCATTCCAATAACAGGGCATCTTAAGATTCCTGTATTGTTATTTATCCTCACTACCTCCCCGAGACGGGAGTGGGTAATTGCCGCGTGCCTGCTGCCTTCCTTGCATGTTTCCACTTCAATAACTTGTCCCACATTTCCACCAGATCAGATTTCATCCATTGACCTCTCTTGGATGTGGTATCCCTTTCTCAGGATCCCTCTCCGGCCTGGAACCCTGATTCCCCCGTTACCCGTGATTACTATGGTAGGCGCATAAAAGAACATCGAAAGTTGGAATAGCAGATATCCAATTGGATCGTGAACATCATGGAGACGTGCGACATGGTGGGGCAGTATGTTTGCACACGCCTACACGAACTGACTGATAGGTATGCCCCCTGCAACTTCTGGGTCTTCAAATTGGGCACATGGCCTGATCTTGTCCTTTACGCCTTGGAGGTGCTGGCCTACCCTGCAGCCTGTGTATTGTCTGAACGTGTGTTTAGCACGACTAGAGGGGGTTATCACAGGTTATATTTCCCAATGTTTTGGGGTGTACCCTAATTTAAACCCCCCAAAAAAAATAATTAAAACCAAAAACCAGTGTTGGCTACCTCCTCCTCCTCCACCACCGCTTCCATCTACACCGCCACATTCACTGCTTCCTTAACCTCCTACTCCATATGGACCTCGTTTAGATTCTAGATCAAGATCATTATTTTTTATTTTTACGTATTTTATGTTATTTAAAGTCATTTTCCTATCCACATTTGTTTGCAGAGCACTTGACATGCTCTTAACCACATTTTGCTGGCATTTGCAGCCCTCTAGCCCTTTCCATGACATTTTTAGAGCCATTTTAGTGCTCAAAAGTTTGGATCCCCATTGACTTCAATAGGGTTCGGGTTCGGGGTCAAGTTCGGGTCAAGTTTGGGTCCCGAACTTGAACTTTTTTGTGAAGTTCGGCCGAACCTGTCGAACCCGAACATCCAGGTGTCCGCTCAACTCTACCGTAGTTCTAAAGCCCTTTTTGTCGTGTATCAGTGGCAAAAGAAAAATATATTTGCCATTCAGCGGTTCAGTTATATGTTCTAAAGCCCTTTTTGTCGTGTATTAGTGGCAAAAGAAAAATATATTTGCCGTTCAGGGGTGCAGTTATACGTTCTAAAGCCTTTTGTGGAGTGTAAAAGTGTAAAAAAGGAAGGACCTATTTGCCGTTCAGCGTAGCAGTTATATGTTTTATTATTAACAATTTTTATTGTTTTTGAGATCAATCACTGAGGAGATAAAAAGGCACATTACATCAAATATGTAAACAAAGCTTATGCTCAATGAGATCACAATGATAAGACAACTTTGGTGGAACCTGAGTTACAGAAAAGACTGCATAGGTAAATTTGAGCCTGATGAGAGGCCCCAAAATGAAATAAACATATCATAATAATGCAATATTTCAAAATATATATATAAAATAAAAAAAATAACAAAGAACAAAAGGGCATGATTGATGTAATATAAGCCACTTAGCCACGGATAGGGCAAAATATAATAAGCACACATTCAGATACATGATTGTACATAAGGGTACGGAAGAAGGGTTGTTTCCAAGGGGACCAAATAGCAAGGAAAGAGGATTGGGAACGGAGCTCCCAATGAGAGAGTTCTTCTAACCTATAAATCTGGTCTACTCTTTGGACCCACTTTGCCACATCTCGGACCTCGGGAGAAAGCCAAGAAGATGCTACCAGAAGACTGGCAGCAGCTAATAGCATAAGGTACAGAGATCTTCGCCATTTGTTTAAACCTCTAACTCCCAAGCGGAGGAGAGTTAGGTCAGGGGAGCAGGAAATTTTGTAGCTACATTTTTTTTGTTGGGATGATAAGAAGAACCTAGCAGAATGTTTATTGAGTAGGTTCTTTAGTTCAGTTTTAAGGGATGTCAATTCAGACAAATGGAGCTGAAGCAGAGAGATTTTATGTTTTTTTTCTAAAGAGTTTATCCGTGAGAGGAGGGAGTTTAGTTTTTTATCAGATTCTTTCTTTAGGAAGGAGCAAAGACTAATAATTTGACCTCTGATATAGACTTTATGTGCATCCCACAGTACATTATGGGAGAAGGAGGGGGTTTGATTAATGGTGAAGTATTCTCTCAGGAGAGATGATATTTGGTTTTTGTGAAGATCATTACCCAGAATGGACTCGTTGAACCTCCAGCATGACGATCTACCCGGTCTTGGGATATGACAGAGGGTGCAAAAGATGGGTGCATGGTCGGAAAGTGTCATAGCCCCTATTCGAGCTGAGGAACAGAGTTGTAGATGCTCCTTCGACACCAGTATATAGTCAATTCTGCTGTAAGAGTTGTTAGCTGAGGAATGGAAAGAATAGTTAATGACATTTGGGTTCAAACATCTCCATACATCGACAAGCCCAAGGTTAAACAATCTAGCCAGAGTAGCACGGATCGCCCTAGATAATAAAGCAGACTTCTTTGAGGAGGTGTCAATCAGAGAGTTAAGGGCTAAGTTTAGATCACCGGCTAAAATAAGGATTCCCTCCCTATGTTTCTCCACTAAGGAAAAAAGGTCAGCAATCCACCGGGGTTGATCAGTATTGGGTGCATAGGCGTTAACAAAGGTGTAGAGCGTCTGGCCTACACAACCTTTCAGGATAATGTAACGACCATCTGGATCTTGTATATGATTTAGATATGTGAAGGGGATGCCCCTGCGAAACCCAATACTGACTCTCCGTGAAGCTGCACCATTTGCACCGCAATGGTACCATATCAGGAATTTAGAAAAGGAAAGGTTAGGATAATTGTTATATTTATAGTGGGTCTCTTGGAGAAACACAACCAAGCATTTTTCCTTCCATAGAAGGGAGAATATTTGGCAACGTTTAGAGGGAGACCTTCGACCCTTTACATTGTAGGATATTACGTTTAAGTCAGGCATAACTCGTCTGGTCAATGGCAAGAAATTATGCTGAGTACAAGTATTGTGGCAAATATGAAAAGCCCAACATTATAACTAAGGAAAAGACAACTGAAACTGGTAACCATATTGAAGGGTTCAGTACCATAGTGAGTAGCTGTATAGATGGTAATAAAGGACTAGGAGGAGGGGGGTGTGAAAAGTAATTCACATGAAACCTGCAGCAAAGTGGGGAATTATAATCACAAAGGACAACATATCACAGAATGGGGACTGGAAGGAAGACAATAGGAGAAGCAAAATAAAAGTAAGTGGACACAGGTGGAAAGAGGCAGTTAGGGAAAGGAGAGATGCTGGGGAGAGCAGGGAACATAAGGTAAGACAGAAAAAATGGCCCGATGGTTACCCAGCACAGGTATAGAGAGGAGGTGGACTGAGGTAGAATCAGAATAGATCAGAGATCCCTGAGGGGATTAAAAAATTAGTTCAATAAAGATAAATCAGGAACCATCATGAGAAGCAAGCGGCTGCTTAGGAGTTGCAGAGTCCTTGTTCTTCTTGGACCTTTGTTTCTTTGGGGTGGTAGAAAGTTCCCAGGGTTGAAGGACTGGAAGAGATGGTAAGGAGGAGATGTCCTGCACTTTATCCTAGTCTAGTATATCCAGCGGAGCAATTTCCAGCACATTGAAAGCCTCTGGGAGATCCGAAAAAGAAGAAATGTTGATCCTCTTACCGGAGACTATAAACAAAAGTCCAAATGGGAAGGACCATCTGTAAGGAATCTGTCTCTCTTTGAGGAGGGACGCATGGGGTCGTAGGGTTCTTCTCTTTTGTAGGGTGGATGGAGATAGGTCCTGGTATATCTGGATAGGGGCCTCGTCCAAGAAGATGGATGGAGCAGCTCTGGCCGCTTTAAGTATTGCCTCCTTATTCTGAAAATTTAGGAAGCGGCTAATAATGTCTCTTGGTGGATCATTTTCTTTAGGGCGCGGGCGTAGTTCTCGATGTGCCCTTTCTATAATCAGCATAGAAGGATCAAAGTCTCCAAGAAAAGAGGCGACTATCTTCATGATCGCAGACGGAATATCAGCGGCTGAAACCGATTCAGGAATTCACCTGAACCGGAGGTTATTTCGCCTGCCTCGGTTCTCCTGGTCTTCCAGAGATGAATAGAGATTATTAATATGTGTTTGGCATAGCGAGAGGGATTAAGTGACCGCTGCACTATGGTCTAAGGTAGCAGCTTGTGCGGCTTCTAGTGAGTCCACCCTGTGGCCTATCTGTTGGACGTCGTGGGTCACCTTCTGTAATTTAGAGTAAATAGGGTTAAAAGCCTCTTCCAGGGCTTGCTTAATAAAGCGACGAGAGATCGGGAGGTTTTGTGACTCACCGGCCTTTCCGGAATTGTCCTTGCAGTCGGAATGGCCCGATGCGCGGGAGCATGCTATGCTGCTGAGAGTCGCGGCTATCTTCGGATCCTTAGTCGGTCCAGCTGCTTGTTGTTTCTTTAAGAAATTAGTCATGTCCGACACAGCAGGGGACACTTTAGCTTGTGGGGTAGGATCCCCGTGCTTGGGTCCACCGTATTTGACCATTTTGTGATCTGTTAGCTTAAAAATGTCCCCACAGCAGGTTGAAAGCAGGAGCTTCAGCCAGACGCAGCCATTCAGCACATGTGCTAGCTCCGCCCCCCCCCCAGCAGTTATATGTTTTAAAGCCATTTTTGTCGTGTATTTGTGGCAAAAGAAAAATATATTTGCTGTTTAGCTGTGCAGTTATATGTTCTAAAGCACTTTTTGTTGTGCATTAGTAGCAAAAAAAATATATATTTGCCGTTCAGCGGTGCAGTTATATGTTCTAAAGTCCTTTTTGTGGTGTACTAATGGAAAAATAAAACTATATTTGCTGTTCAGCGGTGCAGTAATATGTTCTAAAGCCTTTTTTGCAGTGTATAAGTGGAAAAAAATATATATATATTTACCGTTCAGGGGTGCAGTTATATGTTATAAATAGAGTTGAGCGGACACCTGGATGTTCGGGTTAAACGGGTTCGGCCGAACTTCGGAAAAAAGTTTGAGTTCGGGACCCGAACTTGACCTGAACTTGACCCCGAACACGAACCCCATTGAAGTCAGTGGGGACCCGAACTTTTGAACACTAAAATGGCTGTAAAAATGTCATGGTCATAGAAGCAAATAGGGAACCTACAGAAACGGAGCAAAGCTATTGTTATCATTTAACCCTAATGGGGCCATAGATTTCAGAATATAAATCCAACGTGTTTCGCGTTGGGCAAGTAGTCTTTTACAGTTGCCCACTCTTGGAGATATCTTCAAATTATCGATCCCACAAAAACGCAATACCGAACCATCGCAGTCATGTGCTGCCTTAAAGTGTCTAGGTACGGTTGTGAGTAACTCAAGATCCGTAATATCCCTAGCAGCTTAAATGGACAACACATGTTCGCGAATACGCTTCTTGAATTGAAGAGAGGTAGAGTTGAGCGGACACCTGGATGTTCGGGTTCGACGGGTTCGACCGAACTTCGGAAAAACGTTTGAGTTTGGGACCTGAACTTGACCCGAACTTGACCCCATTGAAGTCAATGGGGACCCGAACATTTGAACACTAAAATGGCTGTAAAAATGTCATGGAAAGGGCTAAAGGGCTGCAAATGGCTTCAAAATGTGGTTAAGAGCATGGCAAGTGCTCTGCAAACAAATGTGGATAGGGAAATGACTTTAAATCACATAAAATATGTAAAAATAAAAAATAATAAGCTGGATCTAGGAGGACCAGGTCCATATGGAGTAGGAGGAACCACAGAAAATGATGGGTGTATTTCTACCTTAAATTGCACACTAATACAGATGTTGTAGATTGCCAAAAAAGTCTTTTTTTGCTAACAGAATATGAAAGCTGTATATATTAAACTTGAATTTAACACTTGCAGATCTGGAAAATAATATTTTTTGAAGAAAAAAAAAAGTGTGTCTTTCAAACCCCAGAAAATAATGGGTGTTTTTCTACCTTAAATTGCACACTGACTAATCCAGATGTTGTAGATTGCCAAAAAAGTCTTTTTTTGGTAACAGAATATGAAAGCTGTATATATTAAATTTGAATTTAACATTTGCAGATCTGGAAAATACTGTTTTTTTGAAAAAAATTGTGTGTTTTTCAAACCCCAGAAAATGATGGGTGTATTTCTACCTTAAATTGCACACTGACTAATACAGATGTTGTAGATTGCCAAAAAAGTCTTTTTTTGGTAACAGAATATGAAAGCTGTATATATTAAATTTGAATTTAACATTTGCAGATCTGGAGAATTCAATTTTTTGAAAAAAATAGTGTGTTTTTAAAACCCCAGAAAATGATGGGTGTATTTCTACCTTAAATTGCACACTGACTAATCCAGATGTTGTAGTTTGCCCCAAAAAAATGGTGATTTGCAATGTCCCAAAAGCTCAGATGCAGTGCAGTGCCGCCGCCACCCACCTAACTAACAGAATTATAAAAGTTATTATTTTTTTGGTCAATGGCCTCAGGGCAGGGTAAAACGATTGTGTCCTTCACCCACACAACTATTTCTAGGTAGATCGCTGAGTTAGATTCTCTCCTATTCTCTCCCTGAAATCACAATAGGATCCTGATGTTCAGGATATTCTTCCCTCATATCCGGCTATAACATATAGAAGAGGTAGGATTTGTCCATAGCCACTATACACCTATCAAGAAACCTGGAACTTGGCTAGACAGAAAACCTCTTGGCACCTTCAGATGTGGATCCTGTATAGCTTGTCCACATATACAGTACAGACCAAAAGTTTGTAAACACCTTCTCATTCAAAGAGTTTTCTTTATTTTCATAACTATGAAAATTGCAGATTCACACTGAAGGCATCAAAACTATGAATTAACACATGTGGAATTATATACATAACAAACAAGTATGAAACAACTGAAAATATGTCATATTCTAGGTTCTTCAAAGTAGCCACCTTTTGCTTTAAATACTGCTTTGCACACTCTTGGCATTCTCTTGATGAGCTTCAAGAGGTAGTCCCCTGAAATGGTTTTCACTTCACAGGTGTGCCCTGTCAGGTTTAATAAGTGGGATTTCTTGCCTTATAAATGGGGTTGGGACCATCAGTTGCGTTGAGGAGAAGTCAGGTGGATACACAGCTGTTAGAATTTGTATTATGGCAAGAAAAAAGCAGCTAAGTAAAGAAAAACGAGTGGCCATCATTACTTTAAGAAATGAAGGTCAGTCAGTTAGCCGAAAAATTGGGAAAACTTTGAAAGTAAGGGCTATTTGACCATGAAGGAGAGTGATGGGTTGCTGCGCCAGATGACCTGGCCTCCACAGTCACCGGACCTAAACCCAATTGAGATGGTTTGGGGTGAGCTGGACCGCAGAGTGAAGGCAAAAGGGCTAACAAGTGCTAAGCATCTCTGGGAACTCCTTCAAGACTGTTGGAAGACCATTTCAGGGGACTACCTCTTGAAGCTCATCGAGAGAATGCCAAGAGTGTGCAAAGCAGTAATCAAAGCAAAAGGTGGCTACTTTGAAGAACTTAGAATATGACATATTTTCAGTTGTTTCACACTTGTTTGCTATGTATATAATTCCACATGTGTTAATTCATAGTTTTGATGCCTTCATAGTCATGAAAATAAAGCAAAATCTTTGAATGAAAAGGTGTGTCCAAACTTTTGGTCTGTACTGTATGTCAAACCAAAACTTTTACCAGCAACACGACTAATAAAACATATACCATCAGAGACTTTGCAAATTGCAAAACAACAGGAGTCGTGTATCTGTGTACATGTACATGCAATCTTCAGTATGTGGGCAAGACTTAAAGGGAATTTAGGAGAAGGATTGGGGATAATTTAGGAGATATCAGACACCAAAGAGACACTACTATTTCTAGACATATACAGAACTTCCATGAAGGAAATGCAAAATCATTAAGGTTCTGTGTAATTGAAGTTGTACGCCCGTCACCAAGAGGAGGTGATCTAAATAGAAAAATATAACAAAAAGAGGCAGAGTGGACTCACAGACTAAAAACGGTGAGCCCATTAGGCCTTAATGAGGTATTGTCTTTCGGATGTTTCATATAAATCCTGTTGTATATAATTACTCCTGACCAATTGATAATATATAGGAAATATATGGACTAGTCAGAAAACAAATGTATCAGACCGTGAAAGGTCACATAATTATGTATCAGTAAGTAGGTGGAAATCACCATTTATGAAAGGGCATATCATGAATTTTTTATATAATACAATAGCCCTGTTCCTCTTCTTTTTTTTCTCTTTTTTCACCTGGTCCCTACTAATCCAACTACTGAAGCCCAAATACAATATACCCAAATTTCATATAATTGACCCGGGCATTACTTACAGATGTAATGTGTGCTTTGTATATTGTGGGGAAAATATATATTTAGTGTGCTATTCCAAAACATCTATAGACTATATACCAGTGATATTGATATGCAAGGAGACATATAATATTTTACATTCTCGTCTCACTTGCATCAGCATCATAATTAATGGCAGAGTAAATTTTACTCTTGGTGCAAGCGCAAGGAAACTAAACATGTATATTCATTTATATTATACACACAATCGGCGAATATGTTCTTATCTATACTGTTGACATGATCGCCAAACGCATGCGCACTAATATGCGTTCCATCCTGAATAAGTTCCTGTGGCGCTCTCTCAGACGCACGATTGTGACGTCAATGTGTTCCACAATGGATATCGTCATATCCGGCGCACGCGCCGCATTTCCTGTTGGCGCTTATTTGGACGCATGATTGTTACATCATTGCGTTCCACAGTAGATACCGGCATGTTCCGGCGCATGCGCCGACTGACAAGCATCCGGATCAGCTCCTGATAAGGTGGAACGCACGCCGTGATCCATGTGCATCAAATTAGTTTAATCTTATTTGGTATATTAGGGAGACAGCTTCAGACATTATCTGCTCATATGCCAGATAAATCAATTGCAGTCATCTACAATAATCTTGTGGGACTTATTTCAGAAAATAATCAATATAAAAGTTACGTTTTAAGTAGGTTAATTATTCAGTGATATTCAGTTGATATATACCAACAACACACGTATTCTATTACCTCTGTGAATAGCTTGATAAGCCTGCCTGAAAATGTTTTTTTAAGGCATGTTTGAAGGTGGAGAAGTTGTGAATTGACCTGATATTCTGGGGCAGAGTATTCCAGAGAGTAGGTACAGCTTGAGAAAAGTCTTAAAGACGGGAGTGAGAGGTACAAATTATGGTGGATTTTATTCTTAGGTCACTAACAGATCAGAGAGCACAAGTAGGGTGGCAGACAGAAATGAGGGAGGAGATATATGGAGGTACAGCACTGTGGAGAGCTTTGTGGGTAAGGGTCAGAAGTTTGAACTGTATTCTGTGGTGGATGGGCAACTAGTGAAGTGACTGGCACAGGCTAGAAGCATCAGTATAGCGGGTGGATAGATACATGAGTCAGGCCTGATGGCAGCATTTAGGAAAGACTTAAGGGGGAGAGTTTAGTGAGGGGGAGACCGATTAGTAATGAGTTGAAGTAGTCAAGACAAGAATGAATCAAGGCCAACAAGAGTATTTGCTGTTTCCACTATAAAAAAAGGGCAGATTCTGGTGATATTTTTGAGGTGCAGACGACAAGAGTATGCAAGTGATTGAATATGGGTAGCAAAGGAAAAACCTGTGTCAAACGTGGCCCCAAGACAGTGGGCATGTTGCACAAGAGTCATGATAGTGCCGCAGACCGAAATTGAAATATCAAGTTTAGGTTGGTTAGTAGATGGGGGAAAGTTTTTGAGAGGTTCAGTTTTAGATACAGAGAGGACATGATGTTAGAGACAGTTGCCAGACCATTGCTGGTGTTTTCGAGTAAAGCAGGGGTGATGTCAGGGGATAAAGTGTATAGAGATGGTACCGAAAGCGAAATCTACTGATGGGGGCTGTGTAGAAGGAGAAGAGTAGAGGACTTAGTCCTGAACCCTTAGGGATGCCAACATCAAGAGGAAGTGGAGAAGTAGAACTAGCAAATGATACACTAAAGGAGAGGCCAGAGAGACAGGAAGAGAACCAAGAGAGAGCAGTGTCATTAAGGCCAATTCAGTGGAGCATGGTGAGGATGAGTTTGTGGTCTATGGTATCAAATGCTGCTGAGAGATCCAGAAGAATTAGTAGAGAATAATCACCACTCATTTTTGCTGTCAGGAGATCGTTAGACACTTTAGTAAGGGCACTTTCTGTATAGTGAAGAGGGCGAAAGGAAGATTGTAAGGGGTCAAGAAAAGAGTTTGCAGAGAGATAGATTATTAAGCCAGAGTATAGAAGATGTTCAAGAAGTTTAAAGATGAAGGGGAGGTTAGAAACACGTCAGTAGTAAGCAGCACAGGTCAGGTCAAGAGATGTTTTTTTAGTAGTGGGGTTATATCTGAGTGTTTGAAAGAGGGGGGAAAGATACCAGAAGAGAGAAGTAAAAAATTGTAGTTAGGCAAGTAATTAAAGCTGGGGAGAGGGACTGGAGGAGGTGTGATGGAATAGGATCACTGCTGCAGGTCATGGGTCGAGAAGAAGAGAGAAGCCTAGAGACTTCTTCATCTGTTTATATGGTCAAAAGAGGAGTATTGTTTGCCAGGCAACACTGCTCTTGCTTTCTCAGAAGAATCAATACAAATTCATATATCTTAATTCTGATAGCATTAAACAAGATGTCAGACTATCTCATTTGCATATTTGTGGGTTTATGGGAAATAGACTTTTTTTTTTCTTGCAAAAAAAAAAAATGCCATAGGGGAAATAATGAATTTCCCCTATAGTACAGTGTTCAATAAGAATAGCCTTTATGAAAATTTTTGGTGAACCACAAAATATAACTTATATAAGTAAATATGACAGCAGAAAAAAATGCAGTCACAAACATACAGTAGATACAACAAGCAATCATTACCTGGGTGCTACCAGCCCTCTTCTGCCTTCCAGTTCACATACCGTCTAACAACACATTCCTAATGTCATGGTCCTTGTACATATTTTTTTTCCCATTTTCTCTCATCAAGTACCATTTACATGTGGCAATAAGCATTGGTATGCGGACAAACAATTGTTTATACCATCATTCATCCCCATACAGTTTTCATTTTTCAGCAGCATATCCCTTGTTTACACAGAGCAATGTGCTTTCAACAACCTATGATTTTTAAAGCCACATAAAAGTTCTAATCACCCGACTACACACTGCACAACATAGTCTTCAAGGTATCCAGCAGCTCCCCTTGCCAGCACATACATTAGATCTCTCCCCCATCGAGAATTTCTGGGACTGAGGTGACAGATCTCCCATGCACAGCAGTCAACTAAAATCTTGGATGAATTATGGGTCCAAGTTCAAAGAGCTTGGCATAGAATTAGGAAGAGAGTTGAACGGCACACCTCTGGGATGCAGGTGGTGCTCAGTGGTAGTTTTAAAGCTCATAAAGATATGGAAAGGACCACGGCACTTATATTTATAATATTTATTATCGTATTATTTATAATACGAGTGCCGTCGTCCTTTCCATATCTATCGAAAGAGCTTGGCATGAGATACCACAGGAGGATATCCAGAATCTGTATGAACATTACAATGCCAAGGGGGAAACCTGTATTGCAGCAAGGGGAGATGTCACCTAGTTTTAATGTGACCCTGCCTCAACATACACCTTGTTGCAGAGCCCAAAATAAAGAGAGCATCACCTTGGTTGTGTGATCATTGACTAAGCAACACTAGTCTTTTAGGCCTCTTTCACACGGGCGCTGTGGGAAAAGGTGCGGGTGCATTGCGGGAACATGCACGATTTTTCCGCGCAAGTGCAAAACATTGTAATGCGTTTTGCACGCGCGTCAGAAAAATCGGCATGTTTTGTACCCAAACCCAAACTTCTTCACAGAAGTTCGGGCTTGGGATCGGTGTCCTGTAGATTGTATTATTTTGCCGTTATAACATGGTTATAAGAGAAAATAATAGCATTCTGAATACAGAATGCATAGTACAATAGCGCTGGAGGGGTTAAAAAAAATAAATAAAATTTAACTCACCTTAATCAACTTGATCGCGCAGCTCGGCTTCTCTTCTGTCTTCTTCTTTGCTGTGTGCAGGACCTGTGGTGGCGTCACTCAGGTCATCACATGGTTCCTCATATGATCTTTTACCATGGTGATGGATAATGTGTTGACCGGAGTGACGTCACCACAGGTTCTTATACTTTGCCAATCTCATCTAAATCATATTAAATGTGTTGTACTGTACTCTGCATCTGTGGCACTGACTCCCAGCAATGAACTGCTCAGACTCCCAGCAATGAACTGTAAATGAAATTTGGCGCAACACCTTTAAGTTTTCAAGGTGTTCTTTTTGCTAATTTTCCCATAGTGGATCTATCAATGGGGATATTTTGTCTTTATAAATAAATAAAACAAACAAACAAACAAACAACAAAATAAGGTATGGAACACAGATGTAACTGGAGTCTGTCAATTCAGTCCACTAAACACTTTTATCAATGATCATCAGTAAAGATGGCTGATTTTGATAATAATTTTGCACTGCAAATTCAAAAGCTAATAAAGGCATTTAGGTTAAGTAAATACTCGTATTCCCCTAATAGGTCTTTTCAAACTTTCCTTAATAACAAAAAAAAAAAATCTTCACTGCATAAAATGTAGTTTCCGGTACATGTCAATTCAGCTTGAGTATGTGTCATATCAAGACTATATAATGATGCATTTTCTTTAGCAGATGTGACTTCTCCGGAATAATTATGAGGTGAAATTTGAATCCTGTAGCGTGGAAGGTGTAAAGTAATAGAAAAAAAGAGAAGCTAAAAGTAAAGATTAAAAAAAAAAAACGGAATGTCATATCCTTAGCTTCTGCCAATGCTCCTGCTCCTGTTTTAAGTATGACAAGAGTTCTCATTTATGTTATAAAGTTGATGGAGCTGCTATTGAAAAACCCTTACACTTTTTATGTTCTGAAAATTTCAAGTTGACTCAAAGAAAGAACCAATTTAGAAATAGTATCACAAAGAGAATTGCTCAGTTAATACTCTCATGATATCCTCAGTTTGTCCATCTCTTTATAAGTATCATGCTGAATAAATGAACTATGTTCTACATTGAAATATATATATATATATATATATATATATATATATAGTTTTATCCATACCTTTTGCTTTTAGTGACACTATAGTGGTCTCCTAGTTGAACACTATACCTGTGACTCAGATCAGAGGAGAGGGGCTGTAAAGCAGCTTAATGCAAAGAACACTTCACAGTGCAGCCACACCGCCTGGGCGTTTGCATTATCAGAACCTGGCAGAATAAAAGTTCATATTTAAACTACTCCTGATAGTGAAAGCTCCACAAAAAGATGTTTGTCTTGATGTTCCCTGCCCTTGCCTAGCAATGTCAGTACCGCTGACAGACTCCCACACAATAGATGCACCAAATATGCATGAGTTGTTGAAGCTGAAATAATCTGTGCAACTGGTGACAGTCAAATCTGAAAAAGGAAGCAATAGAAAATGTGATCCTCATCAATCACCTCGCTATGATGTGGAGAATCTTAGGATGTCTCATTAGAAAATGGACCTACAAAGTAAATATAGAACATTGATTCTATAAAATTGAATTTATTTAATGTAAATGGTGAAAGGCAGTTGCACATAGGTCTACACGAACTCCAATGAGTGTTCATAGGAAGACTTGACAAAGTAAACGGGGCAGCAATCAGTCTGATCGCAACTTTTATGCAGGCTCAAAAATCACCATTGTCAGACTCAACACCGCATCACCTCATCTAAACAGCGAATTCACTACAATATGCAAACTTTATAGGCACTTAACCCCTTTAGGACACAGCCTTATTTCACCTTAAGGACCAGGCCATTTTTTGCAAATCTGACCAGTGTCACTTTAAGTAATGATAACTTTAAAACGCTTTGATTTATCCAGGCCATTCTGAGATTGTTTTGTCATCACATCGTGTACTTCATGAGCCTGGTAAAATGAAAAAAAAATAACATTTATTTTTATTTATAAAAAATACAAAATTTACCCAAAATTTGTAAAAAAATTGTAAATTTCCAAGTTTCAATTTCTCTACTTCTATAATACATAGTAATACCTCCAAAAATAGTTATTACTTTACATTCCCCATATGTCTACTTCATGTTTGGATCATTTTGGGAATGATATTTTATTTTTGGGGGATGTTACAAGGCTTAGAAGTTTAGAAGCAAATCTTGAAATTTTTCAGAAATTTTCAAAAACTAAATTTTTAGGGACCAGTTCAGGTCTGAAGTCACTTTGCGAGGCTTACATAATAGAAACCACCCAAAAATGACCCCATTCTAGAAACTACACCCCTCAAGGTATTCAAAACTGATTTTACAAACATCGTTAACCCTTTAGGTGTTCCACAAGAATTAATGGAAAATAGAGATATAATTTTAAAATTTCACTTTTTTGGCAGATTTTCCATTTTAATATATTTTTTTCCAGTTACAGAGCAAGGGTTAACAGCCAAACAAAACTCAATATTTATGGCTCTGATTCTGTAGTTTACAGAAACACCCCAAATGTGGTCGTAAACTGCTTTACGGGGACACGGCAGGGCGCAGAAGGAAAGGAATGCCATACGGTTTTGGAAGGCAGGTTTTGCTGGACTGGTTTTTTTGACACCATGTCCCATTTGAAGCCCCCCTGATGCACCCCTAGAGTAGAAACTCCATAAAAGTGACCCCATCTAAGAAACTACAGCCCTCAAGGTATTCAAAATTGATTTTACAAACGTTGTTAACCCTTTAGGTGTTCCACAAGAGTTATTGGCAAATGGTGATGAGATTTCAGAATTTCAATTTTTTGGCAAATTTTCCATTTTAATCCATTTTTCCAGTAACAAAAAAGTGACACCATTTTAGAAACTACGGGATAGGGTGGAAGTTTTGTTGGTACTAGTTTAGGGTACCTATGATTTTTGGTTGCTCTATATTACACTTTTTGCGAGGCAAGGTAACAAGAAATAGCTGTTTTGGCACAGTTTTTATTTTTTGTTATTTACAACATTCATCTGACAGGTTAGATCATGTGGTATTTTTATAGACCAGGTTGTAACGGACGTGTTGATACCTAATATGTATACTTTTTTTATTTATGTAAGTTTTACACAATGATTTCTTTTTTGAAACCAAAAAAATTATGTGTAACGGGGTTCCGAAGGTGCACTCGGTCCCCCATTAGCCGCAGACCTGCTGCTTAGCTTCGGGAGCGAGGATCTGTGTTTGACCTCGTTCCCAGGGCGGATTTACTAGCTGGGTGGCTCCCTGCTCCTAAGTCTGCCTTGAGTGCCGAGCTGATCACTCGGTGCTCGACTGGTTGGTCTGTCGGTCATATGACGCTGGCCACGTCACATGACCCTCACTCCCCACTATAAATACAGGCAGCCTTCTGGCCACAGGTTGCCTGTTAATTTAGGTTCCACCTGTGGTTTTGTCTTTCCTGGCGTACTTACCTCCTGCTGAATTCCTGACGATCCTCTGCCTGCTCCTTGTGTACTTTGCTGCTCTCCTGGTATTCTGACCCCGGCCTCCTACTGACGATCCTCTGCTGACTCCTTTGGTACTACACGACTCTCATGGTATTTATGACCCCGGCTTCTCCTGACAATTCTCTGCTTGCTCCATTTGTACTTTGTAGCTTTCCTGGTATTGACTCGGTCTGTTCTCGTTCTGTTGTTTGTCTGTCTGTCATCCCTGCACTTATTCCAAGCTAGGGATTGCCGTCCAGTTGTCCCCTGTCATTAGGACTCGCGAGGCAAGTAGGCAGGGCCAGGGGTAAGGGTGGAGTGCAGTGGTCACTTCCCTCCCCCCTGTGTGTGTGTGTACGCGACCGTTACAGATTAACAGGCCCAATAACCACAATGAATCCTCTGGTGACCCTGACTGACCATGTCTGTAATTTGACGCAGATGGTGCAGGAGTTAGGGGAAAAACTCAGTTCTTTTGAGTTAGGGCAAGGTTCTTTCACTCCTCAGGCCTCCAGTCCGCATTTTGAGCCCCAGATTAAGCTCCCAGAACCCTTTTCTGGAGACCGGAAGAAGTTTCTCTTTTAAGGAGAATTGCAAACTTTACTTCCGTTTGCGCCCCGTGTCCTCTGGCCCCGAGAGTCAACGCGTGGGCATTATCATTTCCCGACTACAGGGTGATCCCCAGGACTGGACGTTCTCTGTACCTGCTGGTGCCAGTTGTTTATCTTCTGTGGAGGGGTTCTTTCAGGCCCTAGGTACCCTCTATGATGAACCAGACAGGGCTCTAGTAGCCAAGACGGCTCTAAAGGCACTGGTTCAGGGCAATCTACCTGCGGAGGATTATTGCACCCAATTCAGAAGGTGGTGTGTCCCCTCAGGGTGGAACGAACCAGCCCTGAAGAGTCAGTTCAGGTCAGGTCTGTCTGATAGTTTAAAGGATCTTCTGGTCAGTTATCAACTTCCAGAGACCTTAGAGGAGATGATGACCCTTGTTGTCCCACTTGACCGACGGGTTAGAGAGAGATGACAGGAACAACAGTTCTCTTCCCAGATGGTGGTCCAGCCAGAGGCCTATCCCAGAGACAATGCTGAGGTCTCCACCGAGGAACCTATGCAGGTTGGCATGACCCGAGGGAATCTTCGCCGCAGACGTGGAGAATGCTTTTATTGTGGAGATCCTGACCATTGGATCAACCAGTGTCCTAAGAAGGTCCTCTCTGTCAAGGCTCCTAAGGCAAGGCAACCTAAAGACCAGGTACACCCTGAATTTTATAAAGGTAAGCTTTTGGTACCCATTACAATTTCTCTGGGAGTAGACAAATGGCCGGGTAAGGCCTTTATTGATTCTGGCTCAGCGGCTTGCTTTATTGACTCTGAGTATGCTGTAAGATTGGGTATTGCTATGTTTGCCTTACCAACTCCTATCCATGTCATGGCTATTGAGGCTACTCCTCTTATTGGTGGTATGGTGAGCTCATGTACCTCAGAGATTTCTCTAACCGTGGGTGTGTGCCACTCAGAGAGATGTTCCCTTTTAGTCCTGGAGAACCTACCGGCTGAGGTGGTAATTGGGTTGCCTTGGCTCCGACTACATAACCCCACTATAGATTGGTCCAGTGGGGAGTTGGTGAGATGGGGGCCTAAGTGTGACTCGTGTTTGTCCGTGGTACAGGCTGGGGTCTCAGCAAAGTCTGATACCTTACCCACTGTTGTTAGGGAATATTCTGATGTATTCTCATCACCAACCCCGGAGGTTCTACCCCCCCATAGACCTTATGATTGTACCATAGAGCTAGTAGAGGGGGCCAAGTTTCCTAAGGGGCGAATTTATAATCTTTCTAAGCCTGAACGCAAGGCCATGGAAGATTATATTAAGGAGAGCCTTGGTAAAGGGCATATTAGACCTTCTGTCTCTCCTATGGAGACTGGGTTTTTCTTCGTTAAGAAAAAAGATGGTGGTCTTAGGCCATGTATCGATTACCGGAGATTAAATAAAATCACTGTCCAGAATAGATACTCCCTCCCATTGATTCCGGATTTATTTAACCAGGTTCTGGGGGCAACCTGGTTTTCCAAAATTGACCTGAAAGGGGCATATAATCTAATCCGAATCAAGGAGGGAGACGAATGGAAGACGGCGTTCAATACTCCAGTAGGACACTTTGAATATCAGGTGATGCCTTTTGGACTCAGCAATGCCCCAGCTGTGTTCCAAAACTTCATGAATGACATTCTTAGGGAGTTCTTAGGTAAATTTGTTATTGTCTATCTTGACGACATTTTGATATTCTCTCCTGACTTCGAATCCCATGTGTCTCATGTTAAACAAGTATTAGAGGTGTTGAGGGAGAATCAGCTATCCGCTAAGCAAGAGAAATGTGTCTTTGGTGTACAGGAGATTATGTTTCTAGGGCATGTTCTGACTCCTCACGCCTTCAAGATGGATCATGGTAAGGTACTAGCAATTAAGGAATGGGTAAGACCTTCATCCTTAAAGGCCTTACAACGGTTCCTAGGTTTCGCCAATTACTATCGTAAATTTATTATGAATTTTTCCGTAATTGCTAAACCGTTGACCGACCTTACTAAAAAAGGGGCGGATTTGGAGAATTGGTCTACTGAGGCCATTTCTTCATTTGAAAAATTAAAAAAGGCATTCAGTAGCGCTCCTATTCTGATCCAGCCTGATCAGGAGAGACTTTTTATTGTGGAGGTGGATGCGTCCGAGGACGGCGCAGGAGCAGTCCTTTCACAAGGTCCTGCTACCCTCACTAACCTGAGACCATGTGCCTTCTTCTCCAGGAAATTCTCTCCCACGGAGAGAAACTACGACATAGGGAATAGTGAGCTGCTGGCCATTAAATGGGCATTTGAGGAGTGGAGGCATTTTCTGGAGGGGGCAAGGCATTGTGTAACTGTTGTCACTGACCATAAAAACCTTATGTTTCTCGAGTCTGCTAAGAGGTTAAATCCCCGTCAAGCCAGATGGGCTCTGTTTTTTACTCATTTAGATTTTTCCATTACGTTCAGGCCGGGAAGTAAAAATGTGAAGGCGGACGCATTATCTCGGAGCTTCCATGCTTTTCAACCTACTGAGGTACCACCTGAATCCATCCTACCAGCAAAAATCTTCATAGCAGCTCTTACCCAGGATATCTCGGCTAGCATTAGGTCTGAACAACATCTGGCACCGGTATCCACCCCAACAGATAAGTTGTTTGTTCCCGTACAAATTCGTCTCCAGCTGTTGGGTGAGTGTCACGATTCTGCCTTTTGTGGACATCCGGGTGTTGAGGGCACTAAGGATCTGGTTTCTAGATCTTATTGGTGGCCCACTTTAACTAGGGATGTCAAGTCCTACGTGTCAGCCTGTGAGGTCCATTTCATTCCCATGTCTAAACTCCCGAATGCCAAAACTCTGGCGTCTATTTTTGTAAAAGAAATTGTTTGATTGCATGGTATCCCGTAAAATATTGTTTCTGACAGGGGTGTGCAGTTTGTGTCCAAATTCTGGAGGGCCTTCTGTCAAAAATGTAAAGGTTCATGCTCCTAGACTTGTTCGAAAATTTCATTTTTTGACACCCTGAAAGGCCATCGCCTGAAGTCTTGGGTCCGGTGGCCCCTCGTAAAGGGGGGGTACTGTAACGGGGTTCCGAAGGTGCACTCGGTCCCCCATTAGCCGCAGATCTGATGCTTAGCTTCGGGAGCGAGGATCTGTGTTTGACCTCTTTCCCAGGGCGGCTTTACTAGCTGGGTGGCTCCCTGCTCCTAAGTCTGCCTTGAGCGCCGAGCTGATCACTCGGTGCTCGACTGGTTGGTCTGTCGGTCATGTGACGCTGGCCACATCACATGACCCTCACTCCCCACTATAAAAACAGGCAGCCTGCTGGCTACAGGTTGCCTGTTAATTTAGGTTCCACCTGTGGTTTTGTCTTTCCTGACGTACTTACCTCCTGCTGAATTCCTGCGATCCTCTGCCTGCTCCTTGTGTACTTTGCTGCTCTCCTGGTATTCTGACCCCGGCCTCCTCCTGACGATCCTCTGCTGACTCCTTTGGTACTACACGACTCTCCTGGTATTTATGACCCCGGCTTCTCCTGACAATTCTCTGCTTGCTCCATTTGTACTTTGTAGCTTTCCTGGTATTGACTCGATCCGTTCTCGTTCTGTTGTTTGTCTGTCTGTCATCCCTGCACGAAGTCCAAGCTAGGGATTGCCGTCCAGTTGTCCCCTGTCATTAGGACTCGTGAGGCAAGTAGGCAGGGCCAGGGGTAAGGGTGGAGCGCAGTGGTCACTTCCCTCCCCCCTGTGTGTGTGTGTACGCGACCGTTACATTATGTTTTAGTGTTTCCATAGTCTGAGAACCATAATTTTTTCAGTTTTTTGGCGATTACCTTGGGTAGGGTATGATTTTTGCGGGATGAGATGACGGTTTGATTGGCACTATTTTGGGGTGCGTGTGACTTTTTGATCGCTTGCTACTACACTTTTTGTGATGTAAGGTGACAAAAAATGCCTTTTTTTACACCGTTTTTATTTTTATTATTTACGATATTCACCTGAGGGGTTAGGTCATGTGATATTTTTATAGAGCAAGTTATTACGGACGCTGCGATTCCTAATATGTATACTTTTTTTTTATTTATGTAAGTTTTACACAATAATATCATTTTCGAAACAAAAAGAAAATCATGTTTTAGTGTCTCCATATTCTGAGAGCCATAGTTAGTTATTTCCAGTTTTTGGGCAATTATCTTCGGTAGGGTCTCATTTTTTGCGGGATGAGATGAAGGTTTGATTGGCACTATTTTGGGGTGCATATGAGTTTTTGATCGCTTGCTATTACACTTTTTGTGATGTAAGGTGACAAAAAATTGTTTATTTAGCACAGTTTCTATTTTTTATTTTTTACGGTGATCATCTGAGGGGTTAGGTCATGTGATATTTTTTTAGAGCCGGTTGATATGGATGCGGCGATACCTAATATGTATACGTTTTACACAATAACAGCTTTTTTAAAACAAAAAAAAAAGATGTTTTAATGTCTCCATATTCTGAGCCATAGTTTTTTATTTTTTGGGCGATTGTCTCAGGTAGGGGCTCATGTTTTGCGGGATGAGATGACGGTTAGATTGGTACTATTTTGGTGGGCAAACGCCTTTTTGATCGCTTGTTGTTGTACTTTTTGTGATGTAAGGTGACAAAAAAATTGTTTATTTAGCACAGTTATTTTTTACGGTCTTCATCTGAGGGGTTAGGTCATGTGATATGTTTATAGAGCCGGTCAATACGGACGCGGCGATACCTAATATATATACTTTTTTTCCCCTGTTATTTACCAATTTTTTTTTAACTTTATTTGGGGTAAATGACGTTTTTGTTTATTTTTACTTGAAACTTTTAATTTTTTGGGGGGAAAACTTTATTTTTTCAACTTTTTTTTTCACTTTATTTTTTCAACTTTTTTTTTCACTTTATTTTTTGTCCCACTTTGGGACTTCAACTTTTGGGGTCTAATCCCTATGCAATGCATTCAAATACTTCTGTATTGGAATGCATTGGCTGTATGAGTAATACAGTGATTATTACTCATAAGATAAGATAAGATGCCTTTATTGTCACTGTACAATACAATGTAATACAATGTACAATACAATGAAATGTTGTTTGGACCAATCCTAGATGCCATGGACAGAGGAACAAGAACTGACATTTAAACTAAAGCATTACACTAGAAAAAAACAAAAAACAAAAAAAAATATCATACAGCTTCCGGCCTGTGAGATCCAGGGATCTGGATCTCACAGGCTCGTCACCGGAAGGCAGCGTGATGCCTAAGGAAGGCATCGCGCTGCCTTCCATGACATTAAGTCCCCCCTACAGCCGCATGGGGACCCGATGGCACCGCCGATCGCCGCCGGAACCAAAAGGTAAAAGCCGCAAACCGCAGGTGTGAATTGACCTGCGGTTTGCGGCGATCGCCGACACGGGGGGTGTCACGGGACCCTCCACCAGCGCCTTTAGCCAAGGTGCCTGATCAATGATTTGAGCAGGCACCGGGTTCTGATCACCGCCCGCCGGGCGGCGGTGATCAGAACTATACATGTCGTACCGATACGTCATGTGTCCTTAAGTACCAGGACAACATGCAGTACCGGTACGTCATGTGTCCTGAAGAGTTTAACAATCGTGTTTGTCTGCACAAAGTGTGCACTGGGCATTGCAGAAAACACTATAAATGAATGTTTATTGACATCATGGTCATGTATTGGCCCATCTAAAAAGATCCCAGGTGTTTATAGATATTCATTAATGCCATTTAATTTTTTGGGGATGTTACAAGGCTTAGAAGTTTAGAAGCAAATCTTGAAATTTTTCAGAAAATTTCTAAAACACACTTTTTCAGGACCAGTTAAGGTCTGAAGTCACTTCTCACAAAGAAACCACTTACATAATAGAAACCACCCAAAAATGACCCCATTTTACAAACAACACCCCTCAAGGTATTCAAAACTGATTTTACAAACTTTGTTAACCCTAAGAATTAATCCTTAAAGGGACACTGACAGGCCCAAAAATGATATTTAGGTATATATATGACAGTACAGGTCTTATAAAGTGTATTAGAATCATCTAAGTATCCCCCCTGTCCACCTTATAAATACAGTAAAATGAAGTTTTATAACCTGCTTGAATCGTGTTCATTCTGCCCAAGGGGCGGCGTTTCATCTCAACTTGCGCCCAGCCAGCCTCGCCCCAACTGCCGTTTGAAGCGCCGCCCAGCTCATCAATATTCACTTCGCTGGGCGGCGCACTAATCCGCACTAATCATATCGCGCCTGCGCACTAATTAACCCCTTTTGAGATTTAACAGAGCAGCGATCTGAAGCGCTGCTATGAACTGTGCCCGACGCATGCGCATAAAGCAGAGGCTGCATCGGCCTCTGAGAATCAGACTGTGCGCAGGCGCGATGCGATCCCAGCCAGTGAGGGTGCCGGGCGCATGCGCTGAAGATGAGCCGGAGGCCGATGCCCATAGTATTGTATTGGCCATGCGCCGGATCTTGCGTCGGGGACACTAGTAGCCGCCCAGCGAAGTGAATATTGATGAGCTGGCCGGCGCTTCAAACGGCAGTTGGGGCGAGGCTGGCTGTGCGCAAGTTGAGATGAAACGCCACCCCTTGGGCAGATTGAACACGATTCAAGCAGGTTATAAAACTTCATTTTACTGTATTTATAAGGTGGACAGGGGGGATACTTAGATGATTCTAATACATTTTATAAGATCTGTACTATCATATACACTGCTCAAAAAAATAAAGGGAACACTTAAACAACACAATGTAACTCCAAGTCAATCACACTTCTGTGAAATCAAACTGTCCACTTAGGAAGCAACACTGAGTGACAATCAATTTCACATGCTGTTGTGCAAATGGGATAGACAACAGGTGGAAATTATAGGCAATTAGCAAGACACCCCCAATAAAGGAGTGGTTCTGCAGGTGGTGAACACAGACCACTTCTCAGTTCCTATGCTTCCTGGCTGATGTTTTGGTCACTTTTGAATGCTGGCGGTGCTTTCACTCTAGTGGTAGCATGAGACGGAGTCTAAAACCCACACAAGTGGCTCAGGTAGTGCAGCTTATCCAGGATGGCACATCAATGTGAGCTGTGGCAAGAAGGTTTGCTGTGTCTGTCAGCGTAGTGTCCAGAGCATGGAGGCGCTACCAGGAGACAGGCCAGTACATCAGGAGACGTGGAGGAGGCCATAGAAGGGCAACAACCCAGCAGCAGGACCGCTACCTCCACCTTTGTGCCTGGAGGTACAGGAGGAGCACTGCCAGAGCCCTGCAAAATGACCTCCAGCAGGCCACAAATGTGCACGTGTCTGCTCAAACGATCAGAAACAGACTCCATGAGAGTGATATGAGGGCCCGACGTCCACAGGTGGGGGTTGTGCTTACAGCCCAACACCGTGCAGGATGTTTGGCATTTTCCAGAGAACACCAAGATTGGAAAATTTGCCACTGGCGCCCTGTGCTCTTCACAGATGAAAGCAGGTTCACACTGAGCACATGTGACAGACGTGACAGAGTCTTGAGACGCCGTGGAGAACGTTCTGCTGCCTGCAACATCCTAAGCATGACCGGTTTGGCATTGGGTCAGTAATGGTGTGGGGTGGCATTTGTTTGGAGGGCCGCACAGCCCTCCATGTGTTCGCCAGAGGTAGCCTAACTGCCATTAGGTACCGAGATGAGATCCTCAGACCCCTTGTGAGACCATATGCTGGTGCAGTTGGCCCTGGGTTCCTCCTAATGCAAGACAATGCTAGACCTCATGTGGCTGGAGTGTGTCAGCAGTTCCTGAAAGACGAAGGCATTGATTCTATGGACTGGCCTGCCCGTTCCCCAGAACTGAATCCAATTGAGCACATCTGGGACATCATGTCTCGCTCTATCCACCAACGTCACGTTGCACCACAGACTGTCCAGGAGTTGGCAGATGCTTTAGTCCAGGTCTGGGAGGAGATCCCTCAGAAGACCGTCCACCACCTCATCAGGAGCATGCACAGGCGTTGTAAGGAGGTCATACAGGCACGTGGAGGCCACACACACTACTGAGCCTCATTTTGACTTGTTTTAAGGACATTACATCAAAGTTGGATCAGCCTGTAGTGTGTTTTTCCACTTTAATTTTGAGTGTGACTCCAAATCCAGACCTCCATGGGTTGAAAAATTTGATTTCCATTTATTTATTTTTGTGTGATTATGTTGTCAGCACATTCAACTATGTAAAGAACAAAGTATTTCAGAAGAATATTTAATTAATTCAGATCTAGGATGTGTTATTTTTGTGTTCCCTTTATTTTTTTGAGCAGTGTATATACCTAAATATGCTTTTTGGGCCTGTCAGTGTCCCTTTAAGAATTAATGGAAAATAGAGCTAAAATTTCAAAATTTCACTTTTTTGGCAGATTTTCCATTTGAATCCATTTTTTCCAGTTACAAAGCAAGGGTTAACAGCCAAACAAAACTCAATATTTATGGCCCTGATTCTGTAGTTTACAGAAACACCCCATATGTGGTTGTAAACTGCTGTACGGGCACACGACAGGGCGCAGAAGGAAAGGAAATCCATACGGTTTTTGGAAGGCGGATTTTGCTGGACTGGTTTTTTAACACCATGTCCCATTTGAAGCCCCCCTAATGCACCCCTAGAGTAAAAACTCCAAAAAAGCAACCACATTTTGGAAACTACGGGATAAGGTGGCAGTTTTGTTGGTACTATTTTAGGGTACATATGATTTTGGGTTTCTCTATATTTCACTTTTTGTGAGGCAAGGTAACAAGAAATAGCTGCATTGGCACCGTTTTTATTTTTTGTTATTTACAACATTCTTTTGACAGGTTAGATTATGTGGTATTTTTATAGAGCAGGTTGTCACAGATGTCACAGACAATACCAAATATGACTACTTTTTTGTTTGCTTGTTTCAGTTTTCCATAACAAAGCATTTAAAAAAAAAAAAAAGATTTTTTTGTGTCTCCACATTCTGAAAGCTGTAGTTTTATTTATTTTTTGGGCGACTGTCTTGTGTAGGGGCTCATTTTTTTCGGGATGAGATAACCGTTTGATTGGTACTATTTTGTGGTGCGTATGACTTTTTGATCGCTTGCTATTACACTTTTTGTGATATAAGGTGACAAAAAATGGCTTTTTTGACACCGTTTTTATATTTTTTTTTAGGTCATGTGATATTTTTATAGAGCAGGTTATTTCGGACGCGGCGATATCTAAAATGTTTACTATTTTTTTTATTTATGTACGTTTTACACAATGATTTCATTTTTGAAACAAAAAAAATCATGTTTTAGTGTCTCCATAGTCTGAGAGCCATACTTTTTTCAGTTTTTGGGCGATTATCTTAGGTAGGGTATGATTTTTTCAGCATGAGATGATGGTTTGATTAGCACTATTTTGGGGTGTGTATGACTTTTTGATCGCTTGCTATTACACTTTTTGTGATGTAAGGTGACAAAAAATTACTTTTTTACACAGTTTTTCTTTTTCTTTTTTTATGGTATTCATCTGAGGGGTTAGGTCATGTGATATTTTTATAGAGCAGGTTCTTACGGACGCAGCGATACCTAATATGTACACTTTTCTTTATTTACTTAAGTTTTACACAATACCAGCAGTTTTTAAACAAAAAAAATTATGTTTTAGTGTCTCCATATTCTGAGCCATAGTTTTTTTATTTTTTGGGCGATTGTCTTAGGTAGGGGCTAATTTTTTGCGGGATGAGGTGACGGTTAGATTGGTACTATTTTGGGGGGCATACGCCTTTTTGATCACTTGGTGTTGCACTTTTTGTGATGTAAGGTGACAAAAATGGCTTTTTTTTACACCGTTTTTATTTTTATGTTTTTATGGTATTTATCGGAAAGGGTGGATCATGTGATATATTTATAGAGCCAGTCATTACGGACGCGGCGATACCTAATATGTGTGTTTTTTTTTTTTCTTTCTGCTTTTTATTATAAAATAAGGGGAAAGGGGGTTTTTGTTTCTTTTTTTTACTTTATTAATTTTATTACTTTATTAATTTTATTAAAAACACTTTTTTAACTTTTTTTTTCTTTACTTTATTTTTGATGTTCGCTTTTGGGGGTCTGATCCCCTCTGCAATGCATTATAATACATCTGTATTGTAATGCATTGCCTGTTAGTGTATGACACTGAGTCATACACTAACAGGTTGCCTAGGAGACCCAGCTTGAGGCTGGATCTCCTCGGCTCCCGTAGAAGGCAGGTCCAGTTGCCGTGCAAGGCATTGGGCAGCCTCTGCACGGCATCGGGCTGCCTTCTGAGATATCGAGTCCCCGCCGCAGCAGCGCGGGGACTTGATGGGCTCACTCAAACACAAACCCCTTCTATGCTACGGTCAGCGGCATAGAAGGGGTTAATCCACAGCGATTGCCGATGGGGGGGGGGGTCACAGGACCCCCTTGGCATTGTGCCAGGGTGCCTGCTGATTAATTTCAGCAGGTACCCAGTTTCGATCACTGCCCGCTGCTCGGCGGTGATCGGAAATACACAGGGCGTACAAGTACGCCCTGTGTCCTTAAGTACGGTATGCCCTGTGTCCTTAAGAGGTTAAATTATAGTGAAAACGGCTGAAATTTGTAATAAAGATGAAAGAGCAAGTATCATATCATCCACTGGAAGATTTCCTAGTTTAAAAGGGTTGTGCAGCCAGTACATATTGATGACTTATCCTCAGGTCATCAATATCTGATCTTTGGGGTCTGTCTCCCAGCTGTTGTAAGAGGAGGTGGCCCCCGTGTGAGCTCTACTTCCTCTTCAAGATTACACTGCTCATCGTCTCAGAAGAGCATTGTAAATACAAGTGCTTGTTTCATTCGCTTGAAAGAGATGAGCACTTGTAATTACACTGCAACACCGTTGCAAGCGAGGTGACATGCAGTGTAATCTTGAAGAGGAAGCAGTGCTTCTACGAGCGCCTAGGAATATCCACAGGAAGGGTCATCAATATGTTCTGGTTGCAGAACCCCTTAAAATAATTGGTTTCCCCACATTCCAGTATTTATATGGGTCTCTGTTGCTCTCTACATCCTGCTACTATCATGACACACAGGAAATGCTTGGAAATGTCCTCTCAACCAATCATTGTGTGTTTAGATGAGAAATAGAGAGCAGCCAGGACCCCATCAGCAAGGAAATGGCAGTGACTATCCTTTTTTATATTTCTAAGCCATTCTGACCTTCATACCACACAGTTTTATTTGTTGTGACTGAATGCCGGCTCACTTCCAAACACCGGAAGTGGAGCTTTTTTCGATCCTATGGCACTAATAGGGTAATCCAGGAGGCGGGGCTCAAATCTAGGCGCCAAAACCAGGTATTTGAATCACCTATCCAGCAATACCTATGCACCTTACTATACCAGGAGGTCTGCTATGCAACTATCAGAGTTTTTGCCCACTACTATCAGTTGTGCATCTATCTATTGAAACCTACAAGAAACTATCAACTATCCTGAGTCCCCTGATGAACCAGCCTTTATGACGTCTGGGGAAACGCGTCGGGACAATTTGCCAAGAAGGGACGAACATCATCGATCCTTATAGGCAGGGTATCATTAGGCGATAGTGAGGGTTTAGCCACCGAGAGGTGGGGTCGCCCTTTTCGGGGCGGGTGCTCCGCCTGTAGGCAGGGGTACATTGAGGGTTGTATTAGGGATATTGTTCCCTTCCCCTTATCCACCACCTCTCTATCTACCGTTTGGCCAGGTCCACAGTCATCTAACTGTAAGTTGCCGTAAATTTTTCTATACATCGGACTTCATTATCCTGATACGTCCAAGTAACGCCTTGTCTATTCATTTGACGTAGCCTAACATATATACTAAGATGGGGTATTATTTTAACCAACAGCAGTAAAAGTTATGTTTTATATGAAAAGTCATTTTTCTCTGTGATGTCCACACAGTTTTATTTCCCAGGAAGATGACTGTAAAGATGCCTTTGGAATCTAGTATCAGAGAACTACATTCACCTATATGAACTTTGGGTTCATTTAATAACAGATATATGCTACTTTTTGGTGTACAGTATATTTGTCACAGATTGTGTTGCAAAGGTTATTTGTGTCGCAATCTACTACCTTTTCTGCAGCTGACACTAAGTCTAAAAAAGGGCATTGGACGTGGGCAGGCAAAAAGGCCAGCCAGCAGGCCCATCTCGTAGAAAATGGTCTAAGTCTATGCCAACATCTGAGCTGACGTAGGTTTAGACAAGTGTAAAGTCCACCTAAGTTATGTAGAGGCCAGGCTTAGGCGGATAAACTTCCCATATAGGAGGGACCAAGACTGGTGTCTAAATCACCCGTCTTCAGAAATGTCCCCATATATGTAATTTAAAATATATAATATATCAATGTATATAACTGATTTTATGGATTTTCTTACCTCTATAACATGATGCACTGGTTTTTATATGAGCCACTCTGAAGTAAGTATTGAAAAGCAATACAGAATAAACTAAGCTCCTGGTAATGGAGAAGCTTACACCTCCCATTATAAGCAGCGGTCTTAGGAACAATATTTAGTTCTTGGATCCTGGCTTGTATGTGACTTAACTGTGTTTCGAGAAACCAAAAGCCTACCATTAGAGGCTTAGTATCTTGGAAAATAGGCTAATGACAGCAAAGACTAAAAACACAGTCTAGAGTCTAAGTGCAAAATGATATAGTTGTTTTTTTCAACATTGTAGATGTAGATCTATTTTGTCGAGATCTTTTCTGGCAATCAATAATATATTTTAAACCCTCGAGAAATATCATGCAGAAGAACATACCATGCCAATGCGCCAACATAAGAGTTATTGCACATACCATTAATTAGAAGTCACATAGTCAAGAACAAAAGCTGAAATAATGCACAATAGGACCTGTTATTACAACTACAGTAATAGAGAGAAAGCTAATAATTACCATTAAAATAGTAAATATATAAGTCCTTTTATTTCATGGATTTTGAATACGATAGATAGTGTTTTCTTCTTTTCTAAAGTCTAAAATTAAGGGTAAATTTAATAAAAGACGGAGCTTTCTGAAATATAACTGAATACTTTGCCATATGATGGACGAATTAGTGGACCCATTAGAATATGAATATGTCAGTCGGAGGTAACATTTAAAACTCGCAGAATTAAAAGCATGTTAAGAGCAATCCTTCGCATTGCTATGTAACAGCAGGAATGAAAGCCACTTCCCTCTTTCACAGTAAAATGTATTGCACGTCTTTGTTAATTTAGAGGCAATTAAAGCTTAGGCTGCAATGTGGTTACTGCAGCTGTGACTCACATTTTAGTTGTTGTGCACTACAGGGATTCTTTGATTTCCTAGCCAAACTTAATGCCTTGAACTATTTAATTTGCGCGTAGCAAACTCAAGCTGTATTTAGGATAATAGAAAACTCGTATTTGTATCTATGACCAAAAACAAAATTGCTTCTCATTTATAGTCAATGACGGACATTTTGGGAATACAATATATATTTAATTAAGTGGACTTTTACATGCAAATATGAAGACGTGTCCACCCGTAACTTGGCAGCTCAATACATCTGTGTTGGTCCCATGTTCACATGTGCCCGCATTGCTGAGAATTATAAAATTATATTTTATTGATCCTCTATGAGCAGCGGAGGCATCCCTGTTACCCCTAGAGGCTTTGATCTCTCTGCAATTGCTGCCTCCTCTTCACTTTGAATCATTTAATTTTTTTTTTATCCCTCAGGGCCGCACCGTCGATTACCACAGGCAGCACGGCCATGGTTCTAGTTGCCGATGGCGGTGGGGGGGCAGTAGGAGATCTGCGCTTCCATTGCAGAAGGGCTCATCTCCATATTTATTTGTATAGCCGTCCTCAGGACAGCGATACAGAAGGCTGTGCTATGGCGGGGCATGGGAGGGACAGGCGTCTCCGTTCCCTGTTCTTCTGATCGGCCGCTGGCACTAATGCTCAGGCCTTGCGATGACGTCATTATCATTGCACCGACTGAGCCAGGCAGCACACATCAGGGACACAGGCCAGAAGAGGCCTGCATCACACCACTGCTGATGAAGGTAAGTATTCTTTTTTTTTGTTTTTTGTTTTTTTTTGGGGGGGAGCTGGCACTATGGGGGCATCTGGCATTTCTTACAGCCCCATTTTTTTGGGGGTGGCACTCTGGGGCATTTATTTCTTGCCCATTTTGGGGGGGCACTATGGGGGCATTTCTTACTGGCACATTATGGGGGGGGCACCATGGGGGAGAGGAGCACTATGGGGGTATCTGGGGGCTCTAAAGGGGCTTTTTTATTGGAACATTATGGGGGGCACTATGGGGCATCTGGTGGCACTATAGGGGCATTATTTGGGAGCACTATGGGGAAGTGGGGGCTCTAAAGGGGCCTTTTTTATTGGCATATGAGGGGCACTATGGCATCTGGTGGCACTAAGGGGGCATTTTTTACTGGCAAATTACTGGAGGCAGTATAGGGGAGAGCGGCACTATGGGGAATTATTTTGGGGCACTATGGGGGAGTGAAGCACTATTGGGGCATCTGGTGGCACTAAGAAGGGGCATTTTTTACTGGCACATTATGGGGGAGAGGAGAACTATAGGGGCATCTGCTGGGGGCACTAAGAAGGGCATTTTTTTACTGGCATATTATGGGGACACTATGGGGAAAGGGGAGGGGAGCACTATGAGAGCATTTATTAGGGCACTATATAGGGGTATTTTATACTGGCATACATTATGGGGACATTAGCTCAACTGCGGGCACTAAGCGGGGGTATTTCATGTACTGTCCTATTATAAGGAGAATTATTACTACTAAGGGGTATTATGCAGAGCTTTACTACTACTTGGGGGCTATGAGGAACATGATTACTAATATGGACACTATAGGGGTATTATTACTACTAGGTGTGCTCTGGCCAAGAATTATTTCTATTGGTGGGATTTTGGGGAGGACTGTTACTTTGGGGGGCACCCTGGCACAGTATCAGCTTAGCACAATTATTTTTTGGGGACATTAACTTTATACTATTAGTGTCTGGGCGCAGTTATTTTTTAGACTACTGTGTGCAAATAATTGTTGAAGGGGGCACTATCTGTGTGGTAGTAGTATTTCCAAGGGGACTTTTTCTGCAGTATAGTAATGGGGGTGGCAGAAAATAGTGTTCTAAAGATGTGAAGATGATGAAAATGTGGGAAACAAATGTCTGTTTGTCAATCTCAGCAGAGACGGGAGATGGCTGAAAAATTATCATGGCGGTCTGGTCTGAATGGAGAAGATGAGGAAAGAGAACGTCTACAACAAAGGTGACATCACTGTATGTAAGAAGTATGTGGCGCTATGTAGGAGAGGAGATGGTCCGGCTCCTCCCCCTGCCATTTGCAGAGGGAGGATTCAGAGCTGGGTGAGGACGGCCAAGGGGGGCATCAGGCCATGGGCGGGTGGCAGATGGTGAACCACAGGCCTTGAGCAGTATCTGGGGAGGGAGGAGAGTGATGGAGCTTCCTGGCTGTAGCCGGCTGTTTATTGTATAATGTGAAGCAGGCAGTGCAACCAGGACAGGCCCTCTCCTCTCCATATGATGTGTAGAGACATGCCTCAACAATAGAATTTCAGCTGTACAGTGTTTGTTGGGAGTGGCCTATTATATGTAGGAGGGGATTTTAATAATGGGCGGGGCTAACATTTTGCAATTTTCAACTCCTACAGGGATATTAGAAATGGGCAGGCAAAAGAATCAGCGTAGCACGCTACGCGCAATGCATTTTTAAATATGAAGGGGGCTTTAAAGAATGGGCGGGCAAAAGAATTGACACACTGCACTAGACGTGCCACATTTTTTGCCTTTCGAACCCCCCTAGACAAAATTCCTGGGTGCTCCCCTGTTTACATATATTAAAGATTTATTTTTATCAGCAAAGCAGACACATATGAACATGAGACCAACACAGATGTCTTCAGCTGTCAAGCGCACATGCAACATGCAACATGTCAGCCAGTTTCATAGGTACAAATCTGATGACAGCTGACCTTTAACATTCTAAGAAATTGAATAAATAAATTGTTACCCTTGATGAGGTCAGCAAAGTTTTGAAGTGAAGTGGGAAACTCAGCTGGGACTGTGTATTGTTCAGTTCCATAGGAAATGTTACCATGACAAAAGTTCAAAGGCTTAAAGGAGTTGGCTCACCATAGACATATGAGACATATGTCCTAGCGATATGCCATCAATGTCAGATAGGTGCACATCCCACCTATGGGACACTCTCCTATCTCTAGAATGGGTCGTAAAGGATACAGAATGTGCAGCCACCCTCTTTTTTGCTGCTATAGGAGTTGTGAAAATAGCCAAGCATGCTCACTCAGCTATCTTCGGAACTCCCATAGTGTTCAATGAAGATTATGCTGCACATGAACGGGGTGTTCTCTTTCACTTCGATTGCACCATTTTGGAGATAGGAGTAGGTCTCAGAGGGACCTGCACATATATGACATTGATGGCATATCCTAGCAATGTGCCATGAGTGTCACATATTGGCTAACCCTTCCTAGAGCACAATGCTGAATCATCATCTCACTTCTCGTATGCCACTAATAATACTACCATCTTAATATGTGGCAGATGGGTCTTTTGGCATCTAAATACACCAGTGCCCACATATAATTGCCCCTCTGTACTCATTATGGCTAAATCCATGTGAAAACCTCTCTGGTCAAGTTCCTTAGCAGGAGAGGCTTCTGACATCATGTCACCTGGCCTGAGCATATCTCCTAACATCACTTAAAGAGGATCTGTCACCAGGATCAGGATCAGGCTTCATTCATAAAGCAGGCGGCGCAGGCCGGTGACTTCAGTCAGTCACTCTGCCGCTCGTCTGCCCGGCCGGCCTGCATTACGATATCAGTAACCCTGTGAGTAAGATTCATTGAATGTTATACTACAGACAGAGGGGGCAGCATGAATCATTATTAATCAGAATTACAAATTTTATAACTACTGGAGCGGCAATGGGGGGTCTGTGGGTGACACTGTTAAGGGGTGGGGGGTGGGTCTGTGGATGGCACTGTTATAGGATGGGGGGGTCTGTGGATGGCACTGTTATGGGGTGGGGGGGTCTGTGGATGGCACTGTTAGGGGGTGGGGGGGTCTGTGGATGCCACTGTTATAGGATGGGGGGGTCTGTGGATGGCACTGTTATGGGATGGGGGGGTCTGTGGATGGCAATTGTTATGGGGTGGGGGGTCTGTAGATGGCACTGTTATATGATGGGGGGTCTGTGGATGGCACTGTTATGGGGTGGGGGCTCTGTGGATGGCACTGTTATGGGGTGGGGGGGGTCTGTGGATGGCACTGTTATAGGATGGGGGATCTGTGGATGCCAGGTGGAGAGGTGAGAGGCACTATGATACTACTGGCACATTGGGGGGAGGCACTATGATACTGGCACATTATGGGGGGAGATGGCACTATGATACTGGCACATTATGGGGGGAGGTGGCACTATGATACTGGCACATTATGGGGGAGATGGCACTATAATACTGGCACAATAGGGGGGAGATGGCACTATGATATCGGCACATGGGGGGGAGGAGAGAGGCACTCCGCACTTGATACTGGCACATGGTTAGGGGGGCATCTATGGGGACACTTACTGGCACATTATTGGGTGGCACTGTGGGGCCACTTCTTATTGGCACATTATTGGGGGGCACTATGGGGGCATCTACTGAGGCCACAAAGAAGGGGTATTTTATATGCGGGGCTCTGTGTGGTACTAGTATTATCAGGGGTATTATCTGTTTCTGCAGTATAGTATTGGGGAGCACAGCGGCACAGTATTGGGGGTGTTAGGATGATTTGTCCAGAAGATGGGAGGATGATGGAAAAGTAGTAAACTAAGATTTTTTTTTTTGTCAAGCTGCAGAGACGAAAAATGGCTGAAAAATGGTGGTCTGGTCTGTAGGTCTGAAAGGAGAAGATGAGGAAAGAGAAAATGTACATCAAAGAGATGTCACTGGATGTAAGAGGTATGAGGCTGTATTACCCTGTATGTTCTGTAGTGATAGGAGCAGGGGTCATAGCAGGGGTCATCGCGGTCATATAGGGTGCGACCATGACTGGGAGGAGGAGGTTCAGACAAACTGACGCGGTCTGACTTTGTTTCTTACACTGTTCACACAATTATGTACAGGATTCGTAGGATTCGAGATTCGAAAGATTCGATATATTCGAGAACCTTTTCGGATTCGGATTCGAAAAATATTGGATTCGTCCCACCTCTAAAAATGAGTGAATAGGAGTAATTGAGGAATGAATGAGATCCAGACAGGAAATATGATCCAACTTGTCTTTACTGAAGGGGTGCAGCATAAATCCATATGAGCACAGCATAGGTCTTTAGGTCCCAGCAGGTATTGGCAATGTATGGCAGGGGTTAATGCCTCTTCTGCTCCTATACTATATGCCTGGAGAATCTGGCAGGTATTTATCTTCTGCTCTGTCTGTCTTCTGCTTGATGTGGGCCTGACTAGCTGAGGAGGAATTTGGCTTCTCCTGGTTTCTGGATATGTACTCACAGCTTGGCTCACAGGGGATGCTTCTGAGGCTGATGGCTCAGGCTGGGAAGAGTGATCTTGGCCTCAGCCGAAGCTCGATCCTGTCTTGGGATCCCTGTTTCTGGGAGCTCCTACTAACACAGCCTTCCCCTAGCCGGGGTGGCTGGTACACACTGGATCTAAC